>NC_092639.1:30855964-31155964 GCF_039555335.1 Amphiura filiformis | reverse complement strand
GATTATGAAATATGTTCCAAAACAAAGTGCAAATTAATTCGTTTTTATCGCCGAAGGCATCGCACGAATACCGTAACTTTTAAACAAAAAGCTAAATTTTTTCAGGATCGATGCAGCAGTATTATCACTTTTAATAAGTTATTAATTATTAGAAAAGGTCTATGCACGATCTGATGTTATTTTGTCATCGTCATTTAGAATGTAATTGGAAGAAAATCTGTGAACATTATTGACCTATGTATCACATTAAGATTGTATTCTGCTCCATTAGTTCCGCACTTAAAAATTCACGATGATTGAACGAGCCTCTAAATTAAATGCACATTTGATAGAGCCTGAAGATATAATTATGCATGGTTATTAGATTACATGTTTTAGTCATTTAAATTTAACGTGCAGAAAGCATTAATTAACACGTTACCTGACTTTAAAATATTCTTCTCAAATTACCATTTTATGATAACATTTGTAAATAATAACCTGTGAGTTTTCAATAATTTCTTTAGTAGTGCTGCATTCGAATCTTCTCTACATACTTAATAAACTTAAATGCACAGCTTGCCTAGCCAAATATAAATCCCATGTATGTTATCACTTAGTTTATACTTATACAATTGTAACTTTAAAAACACTACAAATCTCTGTCAGTGTCCTCTTATCGATATTCGAGACATGTACGACAAGAAAGTGGTGTCGTAGTACATCTAACATATTTATGCAAGAGCTTGTTTGCAGCCAAGCAATGTCTTAATGTTCCGGTTCCAGGATGCGCCATTTGGATTTAGTACCAGATAAGAAGATATTCAATTGCCAGATCATGTTCACTGTTTGATGCGAGGAGATCGTGGACCCAGGTAGTATACATATAATATGGTATGTAAAACAATAGTGATATATCACATGTATTGTTTCGAACAGACATAGTACATATCGTGAATAATACAAAAGATATACGAGTTTATAGTATTATGGAATAAAGCTCACATTACACCCAGCCACTGGGTGACAAGCGATTGATTTCTATTAAATGGGTTATTCCATTTAAAAAACACACAACCCATGCAGAAGATTCTGCAAATATCTTCGACGGAGGAACAAGAATTGCAAATGGAATTACCTCATTGGGCAGCTCTATTTGAATTTCATACACCCTCTGTAAAATATTCAACCCGAATCTTTCACAGAGGGATGATGAGTTTCAAATGGAACTGCTAATGTGTTCATTCCATTTGAAGTTCTTACTCCCCCTGTTGAAGATTTGGAAATATCTGTGCTAATGTGGATTTTAAATGGAATAGCCGGTGGGTTTTGTTATTTCGGAAAGTGATTGGTCAAAACTCAGTCACTTTACGCTTAACGTAATCCCATCTGATGTAGTCGAGTTGTATATGTTGGTTTCAACACATAATTCATTTACGATTAACGAGACACGAATTGTGAGATCTTATAATACTTTGCTTTTATATAGTTCACCAAATATCTATTGAATTACTTTAAACGATGATCTAAAAGGATATTGTTAAAACACCGAGCAATCTTTAATTCAATATGTATATAACTTGAGCGCATCTTGTTTCCTTTTGAATATATGTAGAGACATCAGGGATAAGAGATATCCCTGCATTCATGTGTGCATTTGGCAAGAAGTTATTCAATTGTATTCAATATTGTTTTTAAAAACACAACAAACTTGAACATATATTTGACTGCACTTTCATTTTTAACAGCATTTCTCTCCTTCTCTGGTATCTAAAGTGGAATTTTGACCTAAAGCTATACAGATATACCGCAGAATAATGGAAAAATATTCTGTAAAATCGACATCGGTATATAGTCTGAGTCCATAAGGCATAAGTTGCATAATCCGGTGTAATTTCTTGAACAAATTTAGTTGCAAATACCATGTGCTTTTACCAAAGGCTGCGTATTAAATTTTCGTATTGAGTTTAATCGCCAGAGAGTTTGAAACTATGCTTACCATTATTATTTAGGTAACTCTCTAGTAATTTTCTTGACGAAGCACTTGCTACTGAATAAATCAGCATCATCATTGGTTTTTTAAACTTGAGTGTTTGTTTCTTACGGGGAAGATTAATGGAAGGAGAGACAGAGGGCGCCAGAGGACAACATATCTTCAGAGTATCGCAGCCTGGACGGGTGTGGATAACATCAAGCTGTTGAGATTGGCAAAGAACAGGATGGATTAGCATTCCATGGTCGCCCACGTCACTGGATATGGCACATAGAGAGAGAGAGAGAGTCGTAATTAAGTTTAAATTAAGATAGAATTAAAAAAAAAACTACAAAATTGAACAATATTCAATTCCAAACGTAAATTACTAAATATTTTCAAATAATTGTAATGCAAGTAATTAGCTAAACAAAATCAATGGCTTCTTCTTGATCAAGTGATTCGAATCTTTCAAGCAGCTGCATTTGTTAAGAAACGAATCTGAATCAATACTAATATTACTGTTTGTACTTTTAATACACTATAAATAAAATGCGGACGTTTATCCCTCAAGTTTTCAACTAAGCGTGGTACAACAGCTTACAAAGACCCCATTTGTAATGATGTTTCATCAAATTTACATCTACTTTTTCAATCAAAATCGAAGCCAAAAATTGGCAGCCCAATGTCCAGAAATACGAATTCAATATTGTCATTAATTAAGACAGTTGTATAATTAATTGATTAACAAATATAGGCTCCTACTAAAAACGCACTTGTTCTTTGGCAAATATATGCCAATGAAGATTGAATAACAATTTCGTCGCGAGTGTATTAATGCGCGCGTCTTATTTGAAGAATAATTGAATTTAAAGTGATTTTATTACTCGTTGTTGAATTTAATGTATTGCGTTCCAATATTATAGAAATCACGGAAATATACTTCGATTGGAGAGAAATATTGAAAAATATGAAAATGTGCTTTAATAATGACTATTTTGAATGATAAGGCGACAAAAAAGCCTGTTCTGTGGACCCGACTGACCCAGAATTTGTGTTTCGGAGAATATGTTTTTAATTTGGCTTAAGGGAACTGGAATGAGCCTTTTGAGCGTTTCGACAGCATTTTTTGTGGGACATGAGAGCACATCACACCTATCGAATTGCATTCTGAATACGAAAACTGTCTTTCTGAAATCAAATAATTTTCATTTTATGAAATTCACGATATGATACAAATTTTATGACAAATTATTAAAATTTGATATTTTTCACATTTTGGAGATATAACAGTCCTCGAAATAAATGATACTAGCGGTCACCCGTCTTTTGCGGTCAGGGTCTTTCGCGGTTGGTACATTTTGTATTATTTTGTGTACATGTAAATGTTTTATTTAATGTGATTAATGGTATGAGAGGAGATTATCATTTAGAACTTAGAAGTATAATATTTAGTATCTTTTCCATAATCAATGGCTTGAAATTGCAATTAGATCATGATCGAAGCAAGTCTTCTTGCCACCATATCATATCCACCGTGAGAAGTCTTGCCCCTGTGAGCTCCTGTGGGATGCTGGCCTCTCTGATATTTAAGATTATTATGCATTTGTTTCAACCGTAGGCCTACCTTTTAGCCCATTTTGGACAAATTTGTTGTACCTTTTAGCTATTTTTTTTATCATTTTCATCCAAGTATGTCCCCCACCTTGAAATGTACCTTGCTGCCTCCGCCTCCTGCAAAAGTCCTGGCTACATCACTGAGCAGATGAAAACAATTTTATTCACATCATGATCTGTTCCTATGGGAAGTCTCAGTGAAATTGTTCAAAAGTCACCCATTTGGGTTACCCGTTTGGCAACCCTGATTAATTTGTCCTTCAAAAGTTTCACTTACAAACTAATTCAATAAACAAACACTCTACTGTTGATTATAGGTTCTCCATAAAAATACAGAATACATGCTAATGTTGATAAATTAGTTGAATAAACAATAGATGTTAATTGAGTTTCTACTGTGTCATGTAATAGTTGAGACTACAGGCATACTTCTACTGTGTCATGTAATAGTTGAGACTACAGGCATAATATCCTCACACCGATGACAGGATAGAAGGCCTAATTCAGGCTATGTCAACATTAGTGTATTGTGTTGGCGTGAAAAGTTTTAGCATGCAGTGCGCTGCCAGTGCCTTTGAAACTAATTAACATAATTTGACACCCTCAACGTAAACAAAAACAAAATTGGACGTTTTATTGGGGTGCGGACAACTTTACTCTACGCAACACAAAAATCCGTTTTCCGAAATAATGTAAGCCGTAGAAGTTTTTAGCCTTACCAATTCGCCAAACTCAGTAATTTATTATAGTCTTAAAATGTATGTATAATGTATATTTTCCCCAAAAGACCTAATTTTTTTGGTGTTTTGGAAAAAAAATATATAGCTTCAATAGTAAAGTTCAAAATTTTCAATTGATCGTCGGCTTTTCATCCCACCTACATACACTTTAAGTAGAAATCACCAGATTTATAAAGTTTACTTCGAGTACTGTTAAATATCAAAAATATCAATTTTAATGATTTGCCATAAAATGTGTATTACATTGCGAATTTCAAAAATCAAAATTATTTGATATCAGAAGGCCATTCTTCGTATTCAGAATGCAATTCGATATGTCTGATGTGCTCTAATGTCCCACAATAAATACTGTCCAAACGTTCATACCCCACCCCTTAAATCGTGTTAAGTCAGTTAGTTATTTAGCTGGACTTTTTTGTTCAGATTTTGGTGAAATTTTAGGTTATAAAGGGTTTTTCATCGTAACAAAAGATAACTTTCAACTGCGATACCTAATTATGATATACGGTATTACATTAGAATTTGGGGATGCATTTATCAGAACATAAAATAATAATCTGATGTAGATTTGAATGAAGTGTTTTGCTATCAAGACATTAACCGCTCTCTTTGCAGAGGCTTCCTTTAGGTTTGTTCTTAATTGCTTGGGCTGCTGTAAAAGTGCAAAATTACATGCTCGACTGGTTGCAATCTTAACAAAATATCAGTTGAACAGCACCCATTGGTGGGATAAGCCAGGTGTTAATCCTGGGGAAAGGGGTGACTTCTTCCTCAACCATCTTTTGTCAAAATGACCATTTTTTTTGTTCTTTTCAGCCACTTTTTGACAACTCAGGCCTATTCGCCGTCGAAGTGATGTAATAATCGGATTAACTACCATAGCAATATATGTGATACGATCATGCCAAATCAGTCTCTTATAGAATAGTAAAAAGCATATACAAACTGCATTTTGCAGAAAACCCCATCGAAATTAAAGCAATTAAAGAGTTTCCAAAACAAAATATTGCCTTTGTTGGGCTATATCTCAAAATCAATATTTCCGCGTTCCGACTAATTTTGCTTGATCGCATCACATATGAATAATTTTTTTGAATAAATCGCCCTGCACTACAAGCAGATTACACTCATCACCTGTGTATGTTGTAATCATAGATTGAATAAAACACCACTCTTTTTAAAGATACTTATCTTACAGGTGCGAGTAATCAGCATTTCTCTATGGTTTAATGCATAGGTACCGCGTGAACGTTATAGTGCAGGGCGATCTATTACAAAATGGTATTCGCCTATTGATATGGTAGTTACTATTGCTAATCCTGTTACATCATCATTTCGACGGCGAATTGTCCCCTCATATTTCAAGACGGATCGACGCTAATGGTAATGTTGAAATGCGCCCCTACTGATGCATCGGGCATTTTCTTCCTACTCTTGAGGGCTTGTCCATCTTTCATTACTGCAAAGGGAATATTTATTACTACGCGGACAACGTAGTTATTTTATGTTATCTCACGTTGCATATCGTTACATTATTTTACAACGACAGTTATCTGTACGTTTATGTAATCTGTTTCTGTTTTTTTAAAATTGTAGTTTGTGATACACAAATCTTCACAAAATCATGGAGCAATTTGCGTAGTTTATACGTATACACCTTTACATAAATGTTCATATCTTTTATTGCATAAATAACCACAGTAATATACAACATATATAACACAAGCGGAGCTTAATAATGCAATAATTATGCAGAGATGAAGAAAACGCGGAAACCAATAATAACGGTTGGCTGGCGGCGCATCGTATTGTGAAACGCGAGAATTGTGACAATTGTTTAACATGAATATGTCGTGTCCATAGTAATGTATTCATTGAGTGGTTGGTAGCAATAAGTGTCGGCAGAAGCATTAACATTTCGGGAGGGGGTAGGGTCGGGAACGAGCATAATTTGTTCCGGTTTTTCTGGGCACGAAGCGCGCGAAAATTTCCATTCCTGACTATTTTATGGGCCAGTGCGCGCAAACCGCGCCTTTTACAATGTTATACATGTGTTAACAAAAGGCAACAAAAAAGGGCAACATCACAATAAAGGCATGCATGGTCTGACGACGCAAATAAGAAGATCGGGTTTTCGGTGATGGGTATTGGTAATGAGATTGAGTACCAAGAAAGTCTGAGAGAGAGGTCGTTTACGGGTAGACTGGATCTGGTGTAGCGTGACCGACCATCAACCCCAATTCTACCAGTCTGAGATCTCATGGCAATTTTCTCTCCATTTGTACGTATCTTCTTCATCCTCTTCATCACAGCTTTACAATAATTCAGAAAGATGTTTCAATGATTCCCTAATGACATGTGACGCGCTTTACAGAAACGTGGGCCAATCACAGCGTGTGCCTTATCATCAATTCAGTTTTATCATGTTCATGCTCCCAGGATGGCTATGGTGTAGATTTAACGTATTTCTACGAGGTCCGAAGAACGCCATACTAAAAGTACTATACTAAAACATCCTGTTTGGGGGTCACCGGGTTTAGCGGTTCTTTGGGGTATAACATGCTTAAATGGCCCTATACTAGGGCTATGCCATACCAATGTATTCATTATGCCTCATGATATAAAGATTAACAAAAAGTAAAGTTTGATATATTGGTCTCCTTCCAACTCTGTCAACTAAAATGAATTTGCTCCAATTTTGATCAAAATGGTCTTAACATGTAAATGACCCTGATTGACAGTGTATGTTTGTAAAAAATGATCTTATGGGTTTTAACGATAGTTAGTTTCTTTTACAGAACCACTGTTTAAATGACTCTCTGCCTCCAGATCTCCTTCTGATTGGCTCCTATTCTGCTTCGCAAAATTGGCCGTGATCTCTCCAAATGTCTTATTTTTAGTTTCAGGTAAATATCGAAATACTACCATAGTAGCTATTAATAAACAAGCGAAGTATATAAGAAATGTGTATCCACCCAATTCTTCCTGTAAAAGTTAATAATAAAGAATATTTGGTAATCACATTTAAGGGCATGGAAAACAAGATCATTGCCTTTGCAACATCTGGCTACAGTGTCATGTTAAACATCAAGCGTGTGGATCGGATTCCAAATGAAACAATCTACAGCACTTCACTAGTTACCGTAGTCGAGATACATCAACGCAAATTTCTCAGCCATATACTGCGTCTTAAAGACGACGAGCCTGTTAAAGAATATGCCCTTTATATTCCACCACATGGGAAGATGACACCGGGACGGCAGCGCATACTGTACCCACAGTATAATATGTCCAACACCTTCTGGAAGATACTGCAGCCAAACAAATCATCATCATCATCATTATCATTATCATCATTATCATCATCTTCATCGTCGTCGTCGTCGGTTGCGACGTCATCATCATCATCATTATTATCATTATCTGATCATCATAATTCTCTTCATCACCACCACCACGCCCATCGCCACCACCACCACCACCACCACCATCATCATCACAACCACAACCACCACCACACCACCGCCACTACCGCCACCGCCACACAACCACCAATCATCACCACCAACAGCAGCAACAGTAAACAATAAAGTTTATGTCCCTGGATAGCATCATAATGTACATTGTACAATCTTCGAGAAGTATTAATAAAAATTGATAGTTTCAAATTATGTTTTATGTCATGTACACATACGTTTAGAAGTGGAAATGTAAGAGATACAAACGCCTTTGTCCACCAAGTTACTTGGACCGTTATACTCATGGCCGCTGGTCTTGTACTCTGTAACCACAGCTCTGCTGTTATCAGATTTTTACACTCCCTAAAATAATATAAGAAACCGGCTGATGAGTTAGTCTTATTAAAATTATTTTTAGCATTAAAACTACGCTTGTCAAAATATCAATTCTAGACTAGACTTAAATGTCCCATGTTCTACTTTTATGTGGCATATCATTTGTAAGTGTCATAGATGTCCTAACATGGCATGCTAGTGGTTAAGCAGAAAGCCGATTATTATTATTAATTATTTGATTATTATAATTATTGATCCCCTATCAGTATTACCTGGACCGAAAGAGAAAATCGCAATGAAAATAAAAACAATCGCGACGGTCAACCATTTCATCCAGTTCAGATCATCCTAATACAATAAAGCAATATATAGATATGAACATAATTATATTGACAAGTAAAATATAGTTAGAACTTTTGTTTATATGGTTTTTCGTGTGTGATTGTTTGCGGAGTCGTACTCAGGTAAAACACCCACGCAGGGCTTACAAGCCTATGAAATATTTAGCTCATAGACCCCTTTAAGGGATCACTGAGAAGGTAACGTATCCAAGAGATGGAAGGCCCCAAAATATTTTAGTATAATACATAAACTAGGTGACCAATTTGCTTGTTTTAAAGTTTGGAACACAAGGCATTTATGATATTTCCGGCCCAAAACTTAAATATCTATATGGGCTTTTTTAAAAGCGTATAAATGAAAACCGAAACTTCCTGCTACAATTATTCTAACAAAGTTTTTAACAAAGGGTACAAACAAAGACATCGATAATGGCGTCACTCAAGAGCTTAGCCAGGAAAATAGGAAACCACGTGAGCGAAACCAAACCTGATACTACAACTCAATATTTGAAACAACCATATGTTGTTCGAAAACGTTGAACTTTGACCTTCCGCTTTGCGCGAATATAACTAAGTAGTTTTATAGGCATCTACCTGTGTGTTAATAGACACTGTCATTCCTAGAAGTAGGACGAGTCCTATTATAAATGGATATAGAAGTAATGGTCTCCTTCCAACTCTGTCTACTAATATTACCTGTGGATATAATGAAAGAAAACATCAAAATGTATAGCAAGGAAGATGGCCTGTAGGCTCGGATGTAGACCTGAAGAGGAGTACAGGAGATATAAATGAAACCATAAGATGTTATTGTTAATTGCTCGCGGAATTCATTTTGTCTCGATGTTATCCTCGGGCTGATTTAGATATGCACAATTATACACATCAACTAGAGTGCTAAGATCGAATGTTAACAAATCATGTGATATTTTTCTGTTGTAATTGTTTAATAGAGCCTAACCATGGCATTAGTAAAACAAACACAGTTAACGCAAACGGATTGGCACCAAATAACAATCAATCTCCCTCTTGAAGATCTACAAATCCTGGGTTGAAAATTGACGGCATTCCATATACATACAGTGCAAAGTATGGGAGAAATGTTCCTCTGTGACTGACCAGTTTGGATCTTGGCATAATCACTGTTAGATTGTGATATCTAACAGAACGACTGAGATGTGGGTAAACTGTGCGAAGTAGTTAGGGTCCCACTGCTCTGTAATGCCCAATTGTACCATAGTTATCCATGACCTGACCACAGTGATACCTATGATTTATAGATAGTTTATGTTGTTTTGAACCATGGATTTGTACAATCTTTGGATTCGTTTTTTTTTGGTAGAGGTAACTTGACGGAATCATTTCAATACGTTAACTGGCAGTCATTGGCATTCTAGTGACCACATATGACATTGTCAGGTCCTTACAGATAGAGATACCAAGTTGTTTACAGTCAATGTATACGAGGTGTTCATAGTATTTACGTAAGTTTACAGGAAAGTATTAAAATAAGTCAAACCTACCCTAAAAACGTTGAAATGACGTTGATAACGCTGTAACCGACAGTTGATAGAGCAATTTCTGTTTGATCTAGACCCGCAGACTTAAAGATTTCGGTTGTATAATATGTAAGCTGAAACGGATAGACATTTTAGAAATTAAAAAGTAGCCCTAATCATAATGATCTCATAATATATTTAACTAATCGACATCCTCGTATATCCATATAGCTCATGTCTATTGTTAGATAACCTATTGCGCGTCACCACGCTTTCCTGAAGCCATACCCTTGATAAAAATTAAAGGTGACTATAGTTAACGCTTTAACCAAGTTCTTCACATTTGTGTGGCTCACCAAGTCCATACAGTCTGATCAAGGATCAGACTTTACTTCTGGGTATTTTCTGGAGGTCATGTACCAATTTTGACTTCTCCGTAGTCCACTTGCCCATTTTGCATACTCTGGCCATTACATTTAAGCATAAAACTCTGATTTATATTGATTTGTGTGCAACTGATAGATTTTCACATCTGTATCTGATCTTTTCAGTCACCGCACTCCCTCTGTTTGTTAGCTTCCCAAGTGGACTACTGACTTTGCCTTGCGGTTACGATTTTTAACATGGGACTCTATGGAGAATTAGGCCAATTTCTGGCCTAACTAAAATTGGCCATGATGTAATGCATCTTTAAATGGATCTGCCTTGTGATTGGTCGCCCATATCTCGCTATGGTTTAAATCTTCTGGACCCGCGCCATTACCATTAACTACACCGTACACAACTGTCTGTGGTATTTGCGGCGCTTTTGTGTTGACGCGAAAGTTAATCTCTCATCAAACATCTAGCGCGTCTTGTACTATACCATGCTTAGTACTTGTGGTTAATGGACTGATAAACAAGTATGCTTGACAGTGTGTTTTTAGAGAGCAAAGTCCCGGGTAAAGTTCTGCTTAAAATTCAAAGTCCATAGTCGGATTTTCGGGGTTCGCTATCAATAAACTGGTAGATTCCAAAATCAGAATTGTTCAGTATTAAAGTGAGCCATTATAATTATGCAAGATAATGTTGCATTCAGTTACTTTTATTGTCACTAATTATCTGATATTTTAACTCTTTATGACCATTTTACTATTGAATACTTTAATTTTAATAAACATCAGTATAATTTTGAGTTCAACGAAATGGGTTCATCATGACTAATAATAACATATTTTTAATAAAATTCGACTATGGCATAGTCTAGTACCAATTAGGTACAGAAGAGTACCTCAAGTGATTACCATTCGGAATCACAAAGTGCACTAAAAAGGTCCACCAAACTTGGAAAAACATGATCAAGACACATTGTGTGGAATTTCAGAGGGATTAGGATGAGGGAATACACCTGTTATTGTTTGTTTTCTGCTAAATAAGCTGTTCAGGAAACTTGAGGATTTAGTCCTTTTGAGTTTGGACACACAGTACGCGAACCCGTAAAGTTGTTTAAAGGAAAGTGACTCAATAAAAAATCAGTTATTGGAGTATGTCTCCAATTTTAAGCATAAGCTTAACAGAGCAACTGATATCGTCAAAGAAAACTAGAAAACAGGGTATTAGGCCAAATGAAACGATGGTATGATAAACGTGCCAGAGAAAAAGTGTTCAAACCAGGGGATAAAGTTCTAGTTCTATTTCCAATTCCAGGATACCCATTATAAGCCAGATATCATGGCACATTTTGAGGTAGAGTCAAAAGTTGGCGATGTAGATTATAATTATTATCAAGACTCCTGGTAGACGTAACAGAAAGTAGTTATGCCACATAAATATGCTCAAAGAGTATGTTGAAAGAAGTTACAATGGCATTCCAAAACATGTCTGTGTAGCAAACAATCATGTCAATGTAGACAAACATGCCGATGTATACAAACTCGCCAATGTAGACAAAAGTAAAGATGACAATTCTGATTCTGACATTTGATCAGGATAATGAGCTTGAGCACAAAGCGTATAATGTAAAATTGAACAATGCTGATGTGCTTACTAACTTGGATAAAAAGGTCGTCTTGCTCAGGACCAACAAAGTTGCACCACAAATTTGACAATATATTCCCTGACCAAATGCTGCATTTCATGACGTGGATGTTATATATACAAAACCAATCAAGCAGCAGCCTTGCAGAATCAATCCACTTAAAATGGAACATCTCAAAAAAGAGATCATGCTAAACAATTAACGACATCATAGAACCAAGTAGTAGTGAATGGAGTTCACTACTACTTGATTCTATGATGTTCTATCCTTCCCAATCCTGATGGTTCATACAGATTAGTCGCACAAATGAGAGCTGCAAATGTTCATTCAAGGACAGGCTTGTACCCTATTAAAAATTGATGATTGCACAGACAAAGTTTGGCCCAATCCAAAATCTAAATAGCAGTTTCATGTCTGGCTTGCATGCTACTTCTTGGAGGTGTCAATCACCAGAGACATTGATCATAATCAGCATCCAACAGCAAACATCATCTTTCTTCTCTGTACTTAAGGGGTAAGTTGGAATTATAGACCACTTGACATGTGACGCCATTGCCCGGCAATATACGCAAGAATTATGGCAATTTCCATTGTTCTTTGCCCTGCAGTGTGCGTACATCGTAGTTTGTACAGGGCACGTGCATTTTAAGAAAGCCAGTTTAGCGGTTCGTTCGAGCATATCGATAGATCAGTCCCTCGCCTTTGTTGATAAACAAAGATGTCAAGTGGTCTAGTATACAGGTTTAATTTTATTATTATTATACGCATCCGTGCACCTGGGCGCCTGTTTATATCAATAAAATCATTTAGTATACAAATATATTAAAACTTTGGACATAGCAAACTTACCGCTGCAAAGCCGGATAGATGGAACCCAACCGTGATGATAATGCAGAGCATGAGCGGCGTCTTCCATTCAGGATTTTTAGTCTAACAATATCCATATTACCCACCCCTTCTGTAGCGTCATCTCGAAGGGCCTCAATTTTCATCTCCTCAATCTCTTTACTAATATCTGCGGTTTTACCCCGAAGCTGTTGCAAAGCTGAGAATGCATGAATCAATATAATCATGTCAAAATGTTGGAGTTGTCTATTACCATTATTGAATTTAAGGGATGGGTTTATATGTGTGTAAATGGAGGAGAAATGGGAGGATTTTGGCATGTTTGCTGTGATTGTTTGCCTAGCAATATTGATCACAAGTACACAATTGATGGTGCATATCAAGGACCAAACTCTATAGTTTTATATTTGAGCACGATCACTTCTGTAAGGTCATGGGAAATTATGTAAATCGGCTTTTATATTTGATGTTGCATATCGGCTCACGCACTTTTTTTTTTGTACCAAGTATTTCACAAAGTCCCTGTACTCTGATGACCATATGACTTTTTGCTGGTATGTTGAGTACTTTAAACAATTAATTATAGTACTTACCTCCTACTTTAGGAACATGCGTATGCCTTAATGTATGTCGACCATGTCAACAACCCAGTGTAGTTTTACATGGTTGGAAAAGTCTATTTCCTTTCGCTATTTTGCCAATCATAATTCATAAATTGTCCAACTTTTTTGACAAAAAGAGTTTTGCAACTATTCCGCCAGCAAGGAAACACAAATTTATGTGTATCCAGTGCGTCCTTTACGTTTAAATAGTTCAGTTTATTATCAAGTTGTGCCTCTATACGCCATATTTACGGAATTGATGATACGAGCTGATACGGAATTTTTGAACCCAAATTTCTTGAAATATACATTACCTTTTTAACTTCTCGCCACGAAATTGGATTCATAAGAAGGTCAAATACAAGCCTTCCATTATGGCTGGTATCATCATCTCGATTGGTGTCTTGTGTTAGTATTATTCCATATTTTGCTGGTAGAAGTTCAATGAAACCCTCCATAATTCACGACTACTGTCACTTGTGTTATAAACTCGATGTGTTTACTATATTGTCGCTCGGGTCCGCGACTAATCGCAGGGACCGGTATATCATTAGCTATTCTATACACTTTTCAATAGCCTTATTGTGATGTGTGGGAGTTTGAAAAGCCGAGCCATGAACAAAATATAATGCGAGCACCCGGGGGGCATCAACTTTAGAGGTGACGGTATGTGCCTGTCAATATATGCCCCTCTTTTGAAGCCGACTATACCCGATGACCAGGCACCTTCAGTTTTCAAAATATTATACCCAATGACCCCTTTTTCATTTTGATTGTACATAATGACCTTTTTTTTAAATAAAAAACCCCCAACGTTTTGTACTGATATGCGCCTACTTCGCGACGCTTGTAGGCACATATACCCATCAATTCTAAAGTTGAGTGCCCCGGGGCGAGCGCATACTGCGGGCCAATGAACAATGAGATAGTGGCTTTTCTGATATCGCTTTGAGGAACTGTTGAAGTATAAATCAGCCAACGAGTAGGTGTGTCCAAATTGCACATCTTGAATTGAGACCAAGACAGCTGTTATTTCAATTGTTATACCGTTCCGGTTGGTTTATTACCTACCATTGCCTACGAGATGCAGTTCTAAGGTGACAGAGGGACAGGTCTGCAATTCGATTCCACAACCATTCATACCTTTCATCTGTTTTATTGTATTACCGTGCGAATTGCTCCGTGGTACCTTACGGGTACCTGAATTTTATTTGAATGAAGATGACTCTGTCATGCTCGACGTCATATTGCATAATTTCTATACAGTATATGCAATAAACCAACCAGAACAGTATAACAATTGAAATAATAGGCAGTTCTAAGATAGGTTAAGAAGAATATAACGTCACAATTCTGTATTATTATTCAAGGTTGTAACGTGTGTCCATGGAAGAAAGAGATGAGAAGGAACCACAACGACTTCGATCGGCCAAGTTTTAATCCGCTTATCTATTGACGCATGAAAAGAAAAGCTATCAATGGTACTTACTTTCATGTATGATCCATTTACCGCGATCGATGCTTGGCAAAATCATTACTGGAAACAATAACAAACCCATCCACGAACAAACAAACGCTACCCAGAAGTAAGATTATGGAATTTCACTGATGCTCTGAACATGTATAGTAGCTTTGTTTTGGGATCTACAGTCAAATTGTTTTCTTGATCGTGTTGTGTAGAAAATGTCCTATAAAACATCGAAAAGGTAATCAAAATCGGCCGTTTTTTTGCTGAGTTTCATCTTTAGCAAATAAGGTAAGATTTTGGTGACTTTTTCGATGAAAAATAGATGTAAAATGTTCTTAAATAATGCACAATGTTCCGGTTGAGTCCGGTACATAAAACCTGTTTAATTTAATAGTTTATATGTGTATAATCGTAACTAGCTAACTCGTTTCAGTGCCAAAGACTGCCAACTCTGAGAAAAAAGTCATCAAAGTTCGGAAAAATTGGGCAAAATGGAAGAAAAAGATGTAGGCCATCAATGACCGATGATCACGTCACCAGAGAAAATCCTATAGGGTGCTTGCACGGAAGGTCATTAGTTCAAATCATCCTTCACACACGCTCCAGAAGACATGCAAATACATGGAATACAATACCAATCACCTATTTAACGCTGGGTATTGATCAAAGTAAATCCTCATGAATAACAATGTCAATGAAATGTCGGTAAAGGGAGTGGACAAAGTGAATGCGTTCGTTGTGGTTCCTTCTTATCTCTTTCTTCCATGGTGTGTCTATGCTGTCATGTAGGCCTACCTGGCAACAGACACGCCCCCGGTACAAACAGATGAAATTTGCAGAAAAGCGTGATTATGACAAAAAACATTAAAAATGATACTTTGAGGTATTGTTTTTTAATTTTTGTATGGCAGATCATACATACACATGTGCTGAGGTCAAAAAGGTAAAAATTTTGTTTTTGACCCCTGACTCACCTGTCATTCCAAACAACCCCTTAACACATCATTTCAATATAAAAGGAAAGCGGCTTTTGATTGTTACTGATTTAACGGTAACTACCTTTCTTTTTATGTTAGAATATTGTGAATACAAGTCTTTATGATATGTGACGCGATCAAGCAAAATCAGTCGGAACTCGGAAATATTGATTTTGAGATATAGCCAAACAAAGGAACTATTTCGTTTTGTTTCCTCTTGTTTTGGAGACTCTTTAAGGGGTACTACACCCCTGGCGAATTTTGTGCCTATTTTTGCATTTTTCTCAAAAATTATAGAGCATTGATGAAGCAACCCTTAATTGCTCATATCTTTGGAACTGGTTATTCAATTTCAATGGGGTTTTCTGCAAAATCCAGCTTTGTAAGTGCTTTTTACTATCCTATAAGAAACTGAAAATTTAATATTTTCGAGTTCCGACTGATTTTGCTTGATCGCATCACATATAGGCTATACCCTTTTCGGCATCCCGGTAGCGTTTTTGTTTGATGAACAACCAGCGTGGACTTTCTGGACAAAACGGTAATACAAGAATATTAATCATTCCCACACATCCAATTAATGATAGCAGTATCGGCCATGATTCCTGGCTATAGAAGCCCCAAAAGCCGATCACCTGTGATAAATAATGAATATATTCTCTATAAAAACACATAAAATATCTCGCTTTAAAAGCCAGAATGTACAAAATTCGGTAAAATGTGGACAACAATATTTGTTGTAGAAAGACCTTCATATCATGGATCCATTGCCCGCTGGCAACATTTTAGTATGAAACTAAAGTTTACGTTTGCTGTCCCGAGTTACTACAAGTATACGCATCAATGTATGTCAAAACTAAACTGTCATTTATATCGTAGAAGAATGGGTAATATGGTGTGTCTTACATGACTTAATAGTTGTCCACAGGTGAGCATCAAAGTACCGAAAACACCGATTGCTCCACGTAAATTGACAGGTGATATCTCAGCAAGATAGAGAGATATTATCCCAAGACTAATCCCTGCAAAGACACAGATTTCATATAGTTATGAATCCGTATTCGATTTTTAGTACAATCATGTTACGCATGAACTTTTTTTTTGAATTATTGAACAAGTGATTAACGCTGTAGTTCAAGAGGGCAGCATATCAATTTTTGTAACGGTGATAATCAATTTATCAAAAAGATGAATTCAGATTCGGCAGTTTGCAGAATTTATAACGATATACGCAATCAACAACAAAGACAGGGGTTATGGCAGTAGGGTTATGATTGGATCTAGGGTTAGGGTTGGGGTTATGTCAGGATAGGGTTGTGATTAGAGTTAGTGTTAGAGTTGTTCTTAGGGTATTAGGGTTTGCCGTGAGGAACAAGTGGAGTGTCGGACCCCAGGAGAAAAGCTCAGCACATACGAAATTCTTCAACATAATAGCAAAAAAATAATGTAATTCTTTTATCATAACTTACCACAATATAAACCAACGACAAATCTTCCCAAGAATAGTAGCCAATACATGTCGGCTCTTTGGCATACCCCCATTAGTAAACCTCCAATTGGAAGGAGTATGGAAAACCCAACCAAAGCGTACTTTCTATAGATAAACAACACCGATGGCTCACAATTACACAATTTCGATAAACATAAATTATGACAAAATATAAACTACATGTACAAACATTTACAACGCTACGCTTTCATAAATGTTTTGAAAATGCAATTCTGCTTTATTTCCTGTATTTATTAAAAGCTTGACTATGTTTCATCATGATGTGTTTCACAAACCATTCATGGCGTTGCTGATAATTTTACCAATTAGATTGAAATTATCGTTTCCTATAGTAGGGTCCACAACTTATAAGTTCCCCCCCTAAATACTTTTTAAGATAAATCGAAAAATATTTGACGAAATGCAAACGTGTAAAATGGTATGGGTAGCCTTATGTGTTTTACACATATGTGAGTGGACGCGGCGAATCAGCCGTAAACTCGGCAAATTGTATTTTGAGTTAAAGTGTCAAATGTATGTGAAGGTCGTATCAAGGGGGTGACACTAAATTCACGGTTGTTCTATTAGCAACGCAAAATCTATGAAAAATTCAGCTGGTTTACTAGCTAGAAAGTGAGGCCAGTTATCGATCCGTTATAGCTCGTTATGAATAATTCATGTTCGACCCTTGGATCATGTTAATTGAGTTTGGCAAATAACAACGTTGTTAGTTTTGCGAACTTTGCCTGTTCAATGAGAGTATAGCGCGCCCCCAATACATCTGGGCGCAAAACAGGCGAAAACGATCCAGTTTAATGAAATGGCGGACGGGTATTCCCATCAGGCACCAGTGATATGTTTTTTTCAAAGAAAGTCTACTAATTTGATATGAAATGACATTTTGCAATAGCAAAGTCAAAATTAGGACTTGCTGTCAATAATATGAAGGAAACATGTGACAGAGGCAAGGTGGGAAATACAAGTAGTATTTAAGTTATGAATAACCTTTGATACCCGACCTGACCTTCCATCATGGCGCCTTATTCGTTTTTATGTATTTCTATTATGCTCTCAAGTAAAATAAAATACCAATCTGCTCTGAGCAGACAATGTTACTTGGCTCCCAGCATGAATTATTGATTTTATACGGAAGTAAAGAAATGCACAGTGTATGTGCATGATGTGCAAGCATACTCCAAATATTTACGGTAAATCTGAATAGTGGTCACATGTTAACATATCATGTGTTCGGGAAATCACGTGGCAACATTTTAAGATTTCAGGCTTGTTTACTAGTTAATTGCCATTTGTACTCTTTATTATTTATCTTTGTTAATTAACATATATTTTAAATGCTGATAAATCGTGGTTGGCTACCCACGATATCTGTTAAATTCAATATTTTATGAATATAATTCTACCACGCAGAGGGGGTCACGCAGCAGAATTTCACATCACCTGACTTAGCTACATTTCGAAGCTCTGCTCTTCAAATTCATGTAAATTTCAAAGTTTATACATTTAATATATTTAATATGATACTAATTTTTTTGTTATAACCAACTGGTACACGAAATATACTATACAGAAAGGTAATTATCAGCCTTCACTCAGCAAATTGACATGCCCGGCATATGCAGCCATTCTCCGTCTGGATAACATGACTGTCGCCCTCAATACGTCTTGGCGCAAATTTAAATAACAATACGCTATTTACATATCAATGCGGCCTCATGCTAATTAAAGCTGCCCCATCCAGGAGTTCATCTATGGTATTATTTGAAATGACCGCCAATTATGACTGCATGTTGGATATTTATTACCAGAAATGTAGAAAAAGAGACACTTGTAGAACCGATAAAAAATACAATTTTGTCGAAGGAACAGAGTTCAACAAATCATAACCCCGCTTTTGGATATCGTTTGAAGTCAAATGATATACCATTTTAAAGCTTATGGTGTATATTTTCTAAACACGAAATAAAACAAAATTGACCGGGGCCGACTTTACGGCTGATTCGCCGCGTCCAGTCACATATGGTCCAAATTATAGCGTCACACGTCATTGCGTTTGGTCACAATGGTTCATTATGTAAACAAAAGAGACCGTTTTTAACAGTGTTAAAAGTTACATCTGAGTCCATAGGAGGTAATTACTTCTAAAACAATACAGTAGGCCAGGAATATTCATGTGTTTGTTAAAGAAAACTTAATCTTTGTTTTTCTTCTTTTTCAAAAGCAAAGCAGTTGTTTAATTCTTTTCTCTTTAACCGATAAATGGCTGAGTTGGGCGGGATATGTACGGCGGTGAGATTAGACCATACATCGCCAGTAGTTCATCACATGTGAAAAGTAATTTTAAAAATGCCACGTTTGCCCGATTTCCTTCGCGGTCGACCAATAGGTTTGCTGGATGAAAATGTACCAGTGAAAGAAATTGCTCGTCGTGTGGGAGTTGCGCCCAATGCGATTCGAAAATTGAGAACAAAACTTCAGGTGAAAGGAGAAGTGAAAAATCAGCCGAGAGCACCTCGTGGACGTGTCACGTCTGTTCGTCAGGACATGTCAATAGTGAATTTGGCTGAAACCAGCAACGGATCCGGAATTTAATGAACAGCATGCACCGACGTTGTAATGCACTTGTTAACAGTTTAGGAGGACACATTACCTACTGAACATCTAGAATTTAAGTTTTATTTCCAATACAAACACATGAACAGACCTGACATACTGTTTTGTTTAAAAATTGACTCCTATGGACCAAGGTGCAACTTTTGAAACATTGTGACCGAACGCAATGATGTGTGACACTACAAATTGGTCCAGATTTGTAAAACAAATAAGGTTACTCATAACTTTTTACAATTATGTATTTCGTTAAATAGTTTTCGATTTCTTTCAAAAAGCATTAGGGGAACTTATAAGTTATGCACCCTATATGAAAAGCAAACAAAATAAACAATTCTCCAGCCTTTACTAATTATACAGGGTGTCCCAGAAAAAAATATCGGGTGAATAAATTTGGACGTAAGTCGAGAAAATAATAGACATCAGAATCCACAAATCTAACAATCAACATGTAGCCCATCCTATTCTCCATCTCATACGCTTATTTTACTGGAATCGGTTGACTGATTGCGAAGAAATGAGCGATTACATAACGCATGCGTCAATTGACTTCATTCCAAGTTTGAGTCTTTCAACACAATGCGCACTAGTGGCTAATTGTTACGGTCTTCATATTTTGTTCAGTGAAATCCTTTTCATTCTTTTTAAACAATCTTTTTCTTGCAAACCATTTAATTAGGTTTTGTTCAAATTTGAAAACCTTCCCGATATTGAAAATGAATGATGATCGGTACTTGTAAAATATCATTTTTCGTTAATGTTAATATAAAATTTTGCATAAAGAATTATTGCATTAAGAATTCCAGCCGGCTTAAAAATTTCTCACACACATTAATGTTTTTGGAATATTTCCAAAATATTGTAATGCAAAGTTTAAATCATTTAAAACTTGAATATTAATGTTGTTTGGTATCAAAATCACACGTAAAGCTGTAAGCACTTGATCATTGTCATTCTTGGCTCATATGTTCTTTGGAAAGTTAAAATATAACATATTTGCACAACCTAAATTATTAAAGTTGGAATGCTTCCAATTGCAGAAATCAAAGTTAAAACTGTTATTCATCTTCAGCGAAAGCATGAATAACATAACCCCGTCGGATTATAAAATAGATAATGTGAACTAAATTTAATGAGATACACAAACTTTTGGAAATGATGAGCGAGTATGAAAAAGGTGTCTGTTAATCAAACTTGGAATGAACTGCATTGATACGCGCATTATGTAATCATTAATTTCTTCGCAACCAGTCAACAGAATCAAATAAAATTTTCGTATGTGATGCACAATAAAATAGGCTATGTGCTACATTTTATATTTTGTGATTCTGATGTCTATTTATCGACCTAAGTTCATTTTCATTCACTCGGTAATACAGGGAAGAGAATCATACAGATTCTCTTCCCTGTATACAAAAAGTGACGATCATTGCAGTGGCGTAATTTGACTATCGCAATCAATCCCAGGGGAAATAGGGGGACATTCTGCCCCAGGGTGGCTTATTGGCTTTAAAAGGTCAGTCAGCTCATAGGGGGGAGGGTTTTATCGTGAGGAGGGAGGAAGGGTACATTGTCGAGGTGGGGGGTAGCCGGGGAACTTCTTCCGAGGGAAGTATCGATACGCCATTGAATTATCATACAGATTCTCTATCCATTTGCCATTTGGGAACAGTGCGTGCGGGGTTTATATAATAGTGGAATTCCTCGTCAGTAACACAATCTGTAGGAATAACCGATATTGGCAAGATTCAGAGACCCTGTCCGAATACCGGTGTTTCAGCAAAGCACCTTGTCAAAATGCGGCAATTCATTTGGTGAAGGTCGCATTGAGTAAGAGCAAGGACAAAGGTTTCAATCGGGACAATACCCCAACCCCCACCTGGATCCGGATCATTATGATTTTACGTTGAAGTTTAAATAGGACCTAAACACCTCACACGCACCCTCCCCCCCTACTCCCTCACAAAGATTACAAACCTTCCTAATGTATCGCTCAGCCATCCTGCCATAATAGCTCCAAATGCCCCACCTACAGAATAAATTGTCACTGTACACGAATACATCCAAGTAATGGCCAACTCTGGTGCATTGCCGTTCCACTGCTCTTGATTAGTTTGATTCAGAAATTCTAAAATAAACTTGAGCATAAAAGAAAACATAAGTAGAAATATAGTTTTCCATATACAGTATTCCTTATTTGTAAAATTTATAAATACGAATTTATATATTCTTGATAGAGAGATCTGGAAGCTGCCATTATGGCTGGGCGAAAGTATGTCTGGAGAGTTGAACTCTAGCACAGTGGTTGGGCTTCCTGTACGGTAAGGCAGTTGACTTCAGCAACTGGTCGCTCAAAATTGGGTGTGTTTTGCCAATTAAAAGCCATTATTAAATGAATGGCGCTTGATAACTTTTTAAACGCTTTCGATAACTTTTCTCTAAAGTTAGTTTGTCATAATATATGAAAGTTACAGGATCCCCCAAGTAAATGTAGTCATTTTTGTGAAATTTTTTTCACGAATACCAATATCTAATTGTTTTCCTGTTCATTTGTATGGAGTGAATGCCTATCTAGGTACTTTTTGCTGATACGATGTTGTGTAATGGCTGCGCTCATGTACCCGAAAACTCGTATTTATAAATAAAGAATACAAGACTGATATAGCTAACTATTTATAAATAAGGAATACAAGACTGATACAGCTAACTAATTCTTTAGCTCGAACCCAAGTTCATTATCTTTAAATCATACAAATGCATCTATTTCATTATCTTTAAAATAGTTTCGGTTTTAACAGAATACAAGCGGAATACTTGGTTTCTTACCGGGGCAGCAACGGTCATAACACCATCATTGTATCCCAAAGGTACCCCCGCACCGATGGATATCACAACAGTAGATAGAGCTAACCAAGGTGTCACTTTGCCGTGAAGTTCCTGTAAGAAAAATAATACTATACCGTAAAACCTCGTCCACAAGCATTAATGCTTTTGATAAAAGCTAAATTAACCCAGCGCCATCTATCGACAAAATTATAACATTATGGAGTTTGAGCAAATAAATTACCGATACAAACATTTACATACAATTACTATTGTAAGACTAATCTATTGTATTGGCATATTTAAGGCTGTTTTGTACTAATCTATAGCTTTCATCAAAAACACTCTATATGCTTGAAGACGAGGTTTTACGGTTTATGGTTTAGTAATGTCTATAATAGATCCTGAACCCAAAGCTTACATTATGTCAATATTTTGAGAAGACTATTGCTCTCTTTGTCAAAGACTCGCGAAGCGGCGAGTAGTTAGAACTAATAGCGAGCGAAGCGAGCAGCGAGCCTACGTGTAGCTACTGTGGTTTACAAGAGTGCGTGGTTCCCAGTAGTTTCTCTCCCTATGGGTAATTATAGGTACATGGTCTGTAACACAGACTACAATGTTCGTCGCTGTACAATGAGTTCCTCGAACAACACGCATTCTGTAAATAGTTCAAATACAGTCAAAGATGATACTTACTTGTTTGTTAATAAGAGGTTTCCTAGGATCATCTTCAATGAAACCAGCATTTTGATTTCCCATATTGTAACAGAAATACCGTGAAAATTGAAGCTAAACAACCATGTTCACCAAGAATTTCATAGATATAATAACTTGTTTAAAAACACTTGTAATAATTTGGTTATAATTAAGATTATCGAAATTATGTTATTACTAGACTGATCATTGTATAGACTATTAATTGTATAGTTAAGACTTTGCACTGTGACCGTATCTTTATTTGCTATTCTGTCTATCGAATTGCTATAGTCCAAATATAGGGTCCACAAGTTATAAGTTCCCCCTAATCCTTTTAGAAATAAAAAATATTTTACAAAATGTATAAATGTTAAAATCATGTGTAGCCTCATTTGTTTTACACATGTGGACCAATTTACAGCTTCACATGTCATTGCGTTCAGCCACAATGGTTGTACAATTGTGTAAAAAGAGACCGGTGTAAAAGTTGCACCTGCGTAGATACTAGTCATGTTTTCCTTAGCAAACACACGAAAATACCTGACCTGCTGTGTTTTTGAGAGTTCACTCCTATGGACTCACTGAATGAGATGCTACTTTTAATAACGTTATAAAAACGGTCTCTTTTTTACATACTGAGCCATTGTGACTGAACGCAATGACGCGTGACGCTATAATTTGGTCCATATGTGTAAAACATATAAGGCTACACATATATTGTTACACCTTTACATTTCATAAAATATTTTGTAATCTATTGAAAAAGTATTAGGGGACAACTTATAACTTGTGGACTCTATATCACAAAGACACAGTTGAACACAAGCGCCTACAAACACATGACAACCCCACCACCAACAACCTCACCACCCCGTACGCACACAAACGCACCCCAACACCCCTCCCCCCCCCCGAAATACGCACGTATACATGCATGGTAAAATACGCACCACATATATCTAACCAGTATATTTACAAATGGGTTAAATTATCACTGACTGATGAACACCGCCCTCAAAATCACTGCATATTTATATAGAAACACAACTTTTTGTTTGAGGTCGCTCTTAGTTTTGCATTTGTAAAACTTCATTGGAAGTTGGCAATTTGTTTTCTCGTTCAACATTCTTATTTTCTCTGTAGTTTCTAATCAGGCTTCCTCTGCATAAAGTGATTCAAATCTTTCCAAGTAGCTGCATTTGTTAAGAAATTAATATAAATCAATACAAATATTACTGTTTGTACGTCTTTGAATACACTATAAATAAAATACGGCCGTTCAAATGTTCCTTGTCCACTTAAAGCCATATTATATCATTTTCAAACAAAATAGGTTCGCATTTTTTGCCATAAAATGTTAGCTTTTACTGTCAGATATATCCCCTTTTAATTTTGAGCCGAACAACTACGGCAAAGCAAAGAAAATTGGAATTTACTACCAGCGCACATGTCGCCAATACGTACCACTCCTTCAGTCATGTTATGGTACGACCCTTTGTTGTGTATAGACCGTCCCGCACGCCGTGTACGTACTGTGTGTTATGAACATCGTGTATGCGTTCGACTAATAATTCCATCGTAATAATAAAACGCCGGTTCCATCGTTTTATTCAAAATCTCGGATTTTGACAAAACTACAGCACCTAGAGTCTTGATTTTTGCAGGGTATATTGGTTTAATAAAGTACAATATAATCGTGTAAAAAAAGAATTAAAAAAAATTCAGTGAGGGCGTCCTCCTCAGCAAATGTTATAATATGGCTTTAATGATCGGCTCTATAAACGAGTCGTGGAAACATGTGGTTGCCTCTGGTCTAACAAAGACTCTTTTATATTGTCTTGTCTGTATAGCAGTTTTCAGAATCGAAGTATTTCCTTTTTTTTTGTGCACTTGACCTGTATTTGCGACTGGATATACTGTGATGTGCCCTCAGTAATTTAATTTAATTATTGAACTTTGTTTACAAGTTGAAAGTATGTCATGAGAAATATGAGACAAGGGGAAAAACCTTGGAAGTATAATCATGAAAGAGTGTGTGTGTTATGGCATGTTTAGGGGAATTCCCTTTCATTCATCAAGTGACCAAAACAAATGGAATCATATCTAATTTTAGATTGTTTGGGGGAAACCCCCTTCATCTCTAGAATATTCTCTCTGTTTATAATCTTGGGAAAATCCCTTGGATTGTGAAATGGATAAAATTTGGGAATTACCCACAGGAAGTGTTGTAATATGGCAGAGTGGCTATTAATAGATGTGGGTTTTGGTTGCTATAAAAGCAAATGTTTATTACACAGATATTCAATTATTATGGAGCAGTGAGCTGTGTGTGTATGGTGCAGCAAAATATTCACAAAGTTGAATATTGAATCAGCATTGGAATTATAGCGAAGGTGCTATATTTAAATATTTAGCCGCTGAACGGAGAAGATAGTGTGGAGACATCTCAAAAAGGAGGGATTTATTGTGATCTTCGTCGTCATGCTGATAACTGATATTCTAAAGTCTGTCAAGTAGGAGAACCGTGCAAGGAGTAAAGACATTTGGAGAACTGCGCAAGGAGTTTAGTACTGGATAACGGCGCAAGGAGTTTAGTATTTGAAGAACTGCGCAAGGAGTTATAAACGTGTTTGGAGAACGACGCAAGGAGTTTAGTATTTGGGGGAAAGCAGCACCATTTTCATGTGAGGATTTTATACGCAATGATTTATAAATGCAAGTGTACAATGGACTTCGCTGATTTTCGCAGGACAAGTAAATAAGGATATATACATCAGCCGTCCAGAACATTGCAAGAACTCTACAAGAAGACTGCTGGTTAAGTACTGAGTAGTTAAAATAGTATTGTGATTGTGTGATTATTTTATATGTGCATTTTGTTGTCATAATATTGTACCAATCATACATTACTTTCAGTTAAAGACTTAGATTTTGTTAGCTTAATCAAACAGTGTATTTGTGTTGTGCATTCGTGTGAGTTGGGTAAAAGGTGATTTTGGCCTTGAGCCAAGTACGACTCGTAACAATACCCCTGTATTCCTGTTACATTCCAATATTTTTCTTTCGCTATTGTTTCTCTTATCTTCAGTCACATGTTCAGTATGCAAATACATTATTGTTATTAATTAAGACAGTAGTATAATCAATGGATTGATCAATATTTGCTCTACTGAAAACATGTATTTTCTTTTCATTTATTGGCAAATATACCAATGAAGATGGAATAACACATTCGTCGGGAGTGCGTCTTATTTGAAGAATTTATTCAAAATGATTTTGTTACTCTTTGTTGCATTAAATGTATATTTTGTGTTCTTATAAGACAGAACATACTTCGATTGGAGATACAAATGTGGGAAAATTTGAACATAATTATATTTTAACATTGACTACAGTGAATTATATATGTTGATATTTTGTACTAAATTTCATTTTGATATAACTGTCCTTGACATTAATCGCGAGGCAAACAACAACGGTATGAGTAGAAAATGAATTATCTCAATGCGCTTTAAGATCAGCTGTACACTACGGGATTCTCATGAGAGTAGCAGCGCTGCTACTCTCGAGTACCCACGTCGGCCACCAGACCCTTGTGGCCCAGCAAGCCGGCTGCAACTCGCGAATACCTCGTGGCGTAGGTACTTTGAAGGTACTCCGAGTACCGACACTGGTACTCACCTGCCAGGTAATATGCAGCTGAGTACCGACGTGGGTACTCTGGCAAGAAAATGAGGCAAGCGGGTTGCCATTTCTTATTTGTTTTTGTTGCCATATTGATATATATTGATTAATATGTTCTTGATTTATGTTTCTTATTTGCTTTGGGGCATTTTTTAAGCGGATAAGTTAAGTAGGCCTAGGCCTATTAGTAAATGAGTAAATAAATAAGTAAATAAGTAAGTAAATAACTAACTAAAGGAGTAAGTAAATAAATAAGGCAATAGGTAAACAAATAATTAAATAATTACTCAACTTGAAGTAAATAAATAAATAAATAAATAAATAAATAAATAAATAAATAAATAAATAAATAAATAAATAAATAAATAAATAAGGAGATTGGTAAACAACTAATCATACAAATAAGTAAATAATTAGGTAAATAATAACTAAATGAGTAAGTAAATAAACAAGGAAATAAGAAAATAACCAAGTAAGTAAATAAGCAACTAAATAAATAAATAAATATCTAAATGAGTAAGTAAATAAATAAGTGAAGATAATAAATAAGTATATAAACAACTAAATAAAAAATAAATAGTGAAATAAGTAAAGAAAAAGTAAATTTATAAGTAGGCCAACATAAATAAATAAGTAAATAACTAACTAAATAAATAAATAGGTAATAAATAAATGAGTAAATATCTAAAGCAAATAATGATTTAATGAATAAAAAACATATGAACATGTCAATAAAATACATGATTCCAATCTTTTCTAAACATTTCTGAAAAATAATAAACTTAATCTATATAAATAAAAGGAAGTCGCTAAATCTTGTGCGCGAATAGACTCAGAGATGATTTCACTTTCAGCTCTGATTTATTCGTACATTGATCGGGTACATATTGCCAAACCATCTGAGGTTAATTTTTGCAACAATTGATGGTAACTAAGAGAATAACATAAAAAACTGTCGTGTTGCTATGCAAAATCGCATGCAGTGGCATTGTGGGTAATAACCATACGCAGAGCAACATTGCCCTGTTTTCTGCCAACTGCGAGGTGGCAAAGAAATGATTCAGGCTATCTGGATGCACAACATCGCGTACTTTAAGAATGATCTTACGAGCTTTCGCCCCTACGCAGAGCTACGCACCCCATTCTCCGCCACTGCACCGAAGTTGGCAGCCAAGAGATTAAGGCTACGTCGCGTGAATTTTATTATTTATTCTAGGCCTATAATGAATCGTCGTTTAGTTTTACAGCCACATTCATACGGGAGATTGAGGAATATAGGCCTACGGGAAACGCATTGCACTTTGGTTGAAAACGGTCAAGACCAAGAATTGGCCTCAAAATCAGTGAAAATATGGTTAAAACCGGGGTTTTTCCCGGGATTTTTTGTTGTCAAAACTCAGTGGTAGCGCGTACCGTAACTAACTGGCAGCAGGGGTTTGGCGTTAGTACGTCGGCGTACTGAGCAATGTGACGCGCACGTACGGGGTGCATAATATGCACAGACCAACTTTCCGTGCCAGAGAAATAGAAAAGAAAAGAAAGGAAGACAAAACTGAAAAGGTAGGCCTATGGATGGGTCGGGTTGTCGATTATATGCATGGTACTGGATTCGGTTAAGAGATTACCCGCCAAGATGATAAAAATCGTGAGGATACGAGAGGAAAGAAGGAAGCTAAAAATGAAAGAAAGAATAAATAAATAAATAAATAAATAAATAAATAAATAAACAAATAAATAAATAAATAAATAAATAAATAAATAAATAAATAAATAAATAAATTAATAAATAAATAAATAAATAAATAAATAAATAAATAAATAAATACATAACTAACTAAACTAACTATTAACTAACTAACTAACTAACTAACTCATGTAAAAAAAAATTAAAATAATGAGAACAGAATTAAATAGATAAAATTCAAACGGGAAATCACAAGCTAAGCAGGAAATATGAAAAATGGGAACAAAATGTAGAAAAAAAGCCAAAACTAAAAGGAGAAATGTAAGAAATGGTAGATTTATAAAATAATGCATGGGAACGGGGCTCAATAAATGAATAACATGGAAACGGAAATCACGAGCTAAGCAGCATGGGAACAAAATAGACCTATGCAAAAGAAACTGAAGAGAAAGAAAGGAGCTAAATGAATAGAAAAAAAAAAAAAGAAGAAGACAAAAAAGGTAGGCCTACGGGTAGGCCTATTATACAGGTTATGATTACAGTAACTAAATGAAACGGGAGCAAACTTAAAGGGAAAAAAGAAGTTAAAATTAGGAACTAATCACGAAAAATAAGAAAAATAAATAACGACTGAAGGAAACGGGAAATCACAAGCTAAGCAGCTGATAAAAATGAAGCTATAAAGGGAAACATATAAGAAAGGATAGATTTAGAAAATAATGGGAATGGGGTTAAGCCTAGATAGATAAATAACATGGAAACGGAAAATCACAAGCTAAATAGCATTTTGTTTTAATGGAAACAAACTAGGCCCGTGCAGAATAAACTGAAAAGAAAATGGAAATGCAAGAAGGGACAGGTTTAGGAAAATAAAATTTATCTTTCATGATTCTACCTTTTCAGTAATTCCTCCTGTTTTAGTGATCGCTCCCATTTACTCATCTAGTGGGGACCCGCGCGAAGCGCGGGTATCCCGCTAGTTAATTAAATAAGATAACAATTACAAATGAAAACAACCAAGCTGAGCAACCAGCCAAGCAAACGGCTAACTATATCCAACCAAGTAAACAATCAAACAAACATAAAACCGATAGGCCTACAAAAATCAAAGCACAAGAAAATAAATAACAATCTTCAGGTTTTGGAACAAGGCAATTTAAAACAGAAAAGCTTCACATAACATCGGTCTAAGTAACATGCTAAAACATTATTAACATAACAATGATGATGGTACAAAACGGAACACAACAGAAAAACGACGGGATTATAATATAACACTTTCGCCGGCGTACGGAAAAACTGCATTGTGCAACAAGCATTATTGCATCCATCATAACAAATTAATAATTCCACTTCAACGCGTTCGTGTGCAAACTTTGTTGAACGCGTAGTCGGCCGCGTAGTTGTATCATAGGCGCGCGCGCCTTGAAGTCAATGAACTTTACGATCGAAGGAATTTGGCGACGGAGTACCTCGCGGGTGAGTACCTTCACTGCTACTTCACTGCTGACACATGGGTACACCGTGTATGCGGTTACTGTGCAGGTACTTCCGCTGAAGGGCCATCGAAGTACCCCCGACTATGGTGTGCCTATAAGTCACCTACTCGGTACATCACAGTTGACAACGAACCGTAGCGGCCACTAAGCAAAACAAAGGTTCGTTGTCTGTGTGGCAGGTCACATGGGAAAACACGGAACAAGGGCACACGCCACAAGGGAACAGCCTATGGATACGAGGCCTTAGGTGACGCATGGCGGAGTATCGATGTAAGTACTTTGCTACGGGGTATCTACAGTATGGTGGCCGACGCTGGTACTTTGGTGTAGTACCAACGTCTGCCACAAAGGGATTGGGTACTCGGTAGTAGCAGCGGTAGTAGCCGCGAAGTAACATTGCAGCAGAGGTACTACGTCGCCAGGAATCTTGTAGTGTAGTTTTGACGTTAAAATACCATGTCGAAAATACCTATCTTACTATAAATAGGCGAATGTTGTATGTGTGTATCTGAGTCCATCAAAGGCTCTGTCAGTTTCGATCCAAATGTCTCCAAATTCATACGGGAAATCGAGCAATATACCGAGACGGTATTGCAAAAATTTGGTTGCAAACGGTCAAGAATTGGTCTCAAAATCAATAAAAAAGTGAGTTTTTTGGGCAAATATATATAGCGGTTGTTTGTTTTCGGCCTATGCCAACCAACGCGTCCACATGTCTAGCATAAACCGCGCCGTCGTTAGCGACTCGCGTACACGACGTGCGCCACTTGACTTGCACGCGCGGGTGCGCATAGCCAACTTGCGTACGGGGTTATGGTTTATGATATACGGGATGGGATAACAGGATTAGGCTTACGAAGACTATAAATATCGTAAGGGTACGGGAGGAAGGAAGGATCCTAAGCAAAAATACGAAAGAAAGAAAGAAAGAAACAAAAAAGAAAGAAGGATGATACATGGATCTTAGGGTATACTTCAGCGATTCTTCCCGGGCATTCCGCTAGTCTAGATAATTCCAGTTCACATCAAACTCAACTGGTCACATTTCTTGTGTGTTAGAATTTACTGATTGAACACTAAATATTCGATACTGAGTGTACATACGCTGGCGAAGTGACGTAATAAATCGGATAACTACCATAGCAATAGGTGAAAACAACTTTGAACAATCGCGCTGCACTACAAGCAGGTTGCACGGTTGTTTGATGTATATAGAATTGGCTTCATTATTAACTAAATGCAAACTATAGATGGCGCTATTTATCCTAAATCATATTTCAGATGATGGTGGATGCGATATCGCTATTTTGACGTCGCCATTGGATTAACACATAATCATGAAATCTTCACAAACAATTCTAAATTTGTTATGTGGTGTCAAAGCAAAATTATCTTACTCTAAAACCGTTGGGGTTCTGCAAAGTACCCCACTGCAAGTATGTTAATTGTCCATTTATAATCGCTAACCGTGTATTGTGAATGGGGCTGTCAGCCCTGTATCTTCGCCAGCCTCGTACGTCCGTGTTGCGTGTCCTATGCCGCCTGTCATATTTCTTTATTTGCAAGGGTAGGTGATTAATACTGCCATTAAAACAGCTGTAAAAGGTGAAACAAGCAACATGGAAATTTTATAAGCATATTTTATCAAACAATAAAAGGAATTATTTGTATTAAAAGCTTGAAAGAGCAATTTCCAGTAACTAAATAGCGCCACCAATTTTGTCATTAAAAGATACATTTTATATCCGAAAAAACTTTAAAACAATCTATAAAAGTGAATAATTTTGTAAAAGAGGGAAAATTAAAGTTGAGAATGACTCAAAAGCATCTGTATACATTAGCATGATATCACTTTAAGCTATTTAAGCTTAAAATTTGGTTGTACATGATGTTTTCTTTGAAAAACTAATAAATGGTCCCATCAAACAACCGTGGTTGCATTATCACCGGTGTATGTCTGCAATCATAGATTGAATACAATACCGGTCTTTTCAAAGATACTAATCTTACAGGTCCCGATGGCCCCATCCCATGCATGAGATAAGTTAAAGCGGAGGCCTCTTTTGTGTTCAGTGATGGTTGCTCAATGCGCTCCCAAATGGCTTCTTTTATGCCATTGTTCCTCCTGATCCAGAATAACGACTTCCTCGTTTATAATTGAGTGTCCAGTATCCTTTAAATGGAGGTAGACAGCGGAGTTTTGCGCTTCGTTGGTGCTTGGTCTCCTATGTTGACCGATACGTCATCATACGTGTTTTTGACGCCTGTTTGGTTTCTCCAACATAAGCCGCTGAGCAATCGGTGTAACCACACACAGCCCCCTACACTAAGTTCGAGCGCTTCCCAGCAAACACAAAAACGTTTTAAAAACGTTTTAAATAAGTTATATTTTGGTTTAGGTAAAAACGTTTTAATAACATTAAAATGTCGGGTTATATAAAGGTCATGATAACGTTTTGAAACGTTTTGCTACAACAATATTTTTAAATGTTTTCAAAAAATGTTATTGTAAACTATTTTTGCAAACATTTTTGCAAAATATTGTGTCAATACTTAAATAACATTATGTTAAAATATTTGAACCCAGCAAACATATAAATGTTCTTAAAATGTTTTCTTCAACACCTTTTAATAACAATTAAATGTCGGGTTATATAAGGTCATGAAAACGTTTTTAAAACGTTATTGAAAATATTTTGGGCAAACATTTTTCGCAAAATATTTTTTCAACCCCAAAATAACATTCTGTATAGAATGTTTTGTATCAAGTTTTCAAGAATGTTTTTGGAATGTTATTAAAACGTTTTTATACCCTTTATATAACCCGACATTTAAACGTTTTCTGTAAAACATTTTTGTTTGCTGAGTAGTAGATTATCATAAAATGTTTTTTAAGGTTATGAAAACATTTTATACTCTTAATATACCCTTTATATAACCAGACATTTAAACGTTTTCTGACAACCTTTTATAACCTTTTTGCGAATGATGTCGAAAACGTTTTATGTTTGCTGGGTTAGCCTTCGGCTGCTTGTCCTTTACATTCACAAGTTTCCTGCGAAGCGTCTAAACCGGTTCGAGAACGTGGAATTTCCATGGGATTTGAAGTGGTTCTTCACGCGTTCCTGAAATATATGGTATAGTAACACTGGCTCTGTTGGTTTTGAGAAAGGCCCAGTCCGGAATACAACAGTTATTAAGGGCTGTCTTGATGTGCTACTTTTCCTCAGGAACTTGTTCGGACTCACTAATGATCGTATCTGCTCTATATTGGAGAGTTCAAAATACTCCTAATTTGTGAACGAGTGGATGATGGGAACCGAACTGAAAATAATGGTCAGTATTGGTGGGTTTCCTATACACCTTAGAATTTAGGGTACCATCACTTTGTACAGATATCAAACAATAGAGAAAAGCAAGGGAATTGTCTTTGCACAGTTCTGGAGTGAATTTTATGTTGTCGTCCACGCTACTGATGTGTTCCAAGAACCCGTCAAGCTCGCTACGGTTAAGTACCCGGGTACGACTTCAATGTCTGTTGTTCGAAACTTTCCATATACTATTGGTGAAACGGAGGAGCCCACGCCATGTTGTTGTTTGAAGTATTTCCGCTTGTAGAAAGGTAGATTGCGTTCAAACAAATTTCAACCATTTCTACGATTCGTTCAACCTTCAAGTTTGTCCTTTCACTTAGTGTATTATCACTCTCCAAACACTCTTTCACAACTTTGAGGGCAAAGTCAGGTGGTATACATGTGAAAAGAGCAGGAGATCTTTAATTTTGGTTGACAAAATCTTGCGTGTTCTTAATATGATGAGGTGACCGACCAACTAAAGGGCCAAGTATTTTGGCAGCCTGTTTGGCGAGGTTGTAAGTTACGGACCCAATGCTACTCTCTATGGGCCTGGCAGGAATTGGGTCAGATTTGTGGATTTTGGGAAGCCCGTAAAAAGCCGGTAAAAAGGCTGGGGGTGGGGGTCTAACTGTCTCTTGAGCACAATGTCTATGGACCCATCAGTAGTGATTGTATTCGTGAAATCAGTCACTCGCTCTATAGTCACTGGAAAGGGTTGTAGCCTACCGGTTCGTAAGTTTTCTTGATCATTACACTTGTCATCGTAATCACTTTGATTCAAAACAACAACGCATTTACCTTTATCAGCTGGGACTACGACGATGTTATCATCCTTGGTTAAATCTGATAAGGCTTTCCGTTCGTCCTTGGTGATATTCGGTTTAAGGCAATTTGGTATTACAAAGCGTTTTGCAGATTTTATGCCGTAATGAATCCGCGTCCGATTGTTTCAGATGTGCTTGCGAAACAGCTGACTCCGCAACGGTGACGAATTCTGCTGCTGGAACATTCTCCAGTACCACAGCGTAACTCAATCTTTTCGCGAGGATGAAATCAAATACTGGAACTTGTTTTTTGCAACTTTGCGACATTGCGTCTGGAACCACCGGACTTCATCAGCCAACTTTATACCCACTATTCACGTGATAGACGGCTAGGTATCGTCCCGATGGCCCGGTCCCATGCATGAGATATATCACTTGATATAGTGATCATAAAAACAAATGTTACTCATACATGTACCTTTACCGTATCTTTTACTGAGTTAAGAACAAACGCGCAATATAACGGCGGCCATTTTGGTCACCATATCAATCAACTAACGATATTATATATTTGAGTGTCCAATACAAAACAATCTAGAGAGTGATATAATGGCTTTATATATTCGCCATGTTGTTTTAAGTGATTTTTGCTGAAAATGGAGACATGTTTTTTCCCCATAATCTCCCCCCATAACAGCGCTAATCAATCAAAGGTAGTGCGTTCCGGCCTATCCCTATTAAATCAGCAAATCTATGCACAATTGGTTTATCATTGGTACATGTATTATGTGATTACTTACGGTGGTACTACACCCCTTGATAAATTTGTGACTATTGGTGCATTTTTCTCAACAAAATTATAACACACTGGTAACAAAAGTTAGTTGTATTATAGGGGCAAGACATCCAGTTACTACACTGGCATTTCAGTGACTCAAGACAAGCGGTACGTTATTTATGATAAGAAAAGAGGTACCGCTAGAATGTACCTTATTTCTTAACATATATAACGAACCACTTGTCATGGAACACTGAAATTTCAGTGATGTAATTGGATTCATTGCCCCTATAATATACATAACTTTGGTTGCCAGTGTGTAGTTATTTTTTGAGAAAAATTAGTCAAACAATTTATCACCTTAACTTAAAAATAAAATGCTAGTCTTACCGTCTTTTCTCGAGGCATTATCCAACGAACTTGTCAGCGTAGCTAGTTGCTATAGTTACAGAATACACGTACACTTTGGTTTGGTTTATTATTTTAATAAACACTGACATCAATAGTGCAGAGATTCATACGTCTAATAGTAGTAGGCGCTCAACAACATTCATGTTTTTGTCCGAATAATTTCAGAGTAACAACATTCCGTCATCGGCGGTGTGATACTAGTGACTCATGTATGACATTTACTTCTTAACAATGCCCTTTTTGTTATCAATAAGTATTACTACAAACTAAGGAATAGCAACAGCAAATAAAGGCAAGATACGGTTGTTAATACCCAGAGGATGATTTAAGCACTACCCAGCAAGTCTTGTGGTTAGCATAGCTGTGTGAGTGAACATGGCACCACTGCCCGCCCACTGCATACACGTGCATGATTAAATTTGAATTTGGACTGAAGTATTTACAATAAAAACACCTTCAAAAAGCTGGTCGATTTCACATTTCATGTTATCTACAGAAGGTGTGAATTATCCTTTATGCATACATCACTTTAGATCTGAAATCGACCAAGTAATAATGACACACAAACAATTCTAAAACAACATCTTTTGCACAGAGTTCAATGGGATTTGAAAAGTAAAGTGGCAGTTAACTCTAGTGATAACACTTATGCAGTGCATGATGGGGCTTCCTTAAATCATCCTCTGGTTGTTACCAATAATCATGAACTTGGTATATTTGTTAAAAACGACCTTGCGTTAAAACATGAAAGAAGAATCTCTACTAGCTTCATTCGTAGAATTATTGTGCATTTATTGTATTTATTTCTTATTTATTATTCATTTATTTATTTATTTATTTATTTATTTATTTATTTATTTATTTATTTATTTATTTATTTATTTATTTATTTATTTATGTATTTATTTATTTATTTATTTATTTATTTATTTATTTATTTATTTATTTATTTATTTATTTATTTATTTATTTATTTATTTATTTATTTTATTTAACATGGGTTAACCTTTCAATGCACTAGCATTGTTCTCCCAAGGTGCCCAACATTAAAATATACAAGATACTACATAATTATAAAAATACAGATGGAACAATAATGTACACAGTAAACAACTAGCACACAGATTTAAAAAGGTAATCAGCAAAAAGAGTGGATCATGATCAGGCGGGACAACCGGATCAGACTCCAAGCCACATGCAGGCCACAGGACCCCAACCCCGACCAAGGCACAATAATTGATCCTCTCCCAGCCCCCGACCAGTCACAGTCCCCAACAGCACCCAATCCAAGGAGAAAGGTCCAGCAATCCACATGTGCCCAGGACACCAACCGGCTTTCCATCCAGTAGACCCATATATTAACCCAGGAAAGACACTATTGCACTAGTGCCAAATTATGGGCAAGTCCATTCGCGTTAGCAGAAGATCCATACTTCCACCCAATGGGAATGCTGCAGCCGAGTCAGGGGTCCCCGGTCCCCGCCCGGTCGGTCAAACCCCTATGGCCCAGTAACCATCGCCCCAGGTAAGCTTAATTAAATAAAGGGCCGGTCCCGGACAGAACCTGCATCCAGTCAAAAGCTATCTCATTTGGCGATGAAAATAATATATCCGAAAAAGACATAAATATCCAAAAACTATGGAACAATTTAGAGCCTCATTTTTGTAAGGAATGAATTTCTATCAGGAAATCCCTCGAGCAATTTTAGCTAGAAATACTCAAAATATCGAATCATGCTGTAAACATCTAGACATGTTAAACACATCTGATCTCTTCACTACACCGTGCACATGGTATAACAATATTGATTAAACGAATCAACCTTATGAGAGATCAGTGTTTTATGTCGTATAGGCTTTTGCGTTCTGAATAGTAAGCGTGCTAACTGGGAATATTAATTCCGTATAGCTTAAAAAACATAGCAAAGACTTGCAATTAATGGAGTTCCTATAATTGTCTTTCAGACTTGAAAGCATGTATACTTAATTTCATATGTACCTGCACTTTTTATGATAATGGTGATCGTACTAGAAGTCTCTTTTGCCTGCTCTTTCGAGCCTTGCAAATGTATTAAATGAGCATATTAAAATAACAGATGTGGAAAATTGGAGTATAAACTGACCATAGATACCAGTTGTAGTCATACTGTATATGGCATATTGGATGGACTAGGGGAAAGTTAGCCCATATTTGCAAGACTATCCTTGCCTTCAAGGTGAAACAAACCTACTCATGTTACCCTCTGGCCATGGGCTGGCCTGGTGTCAGATCTTACCCAGGGAAAGATGACATTCCAATATCGGCCTTTAAGTTATGCTACTCTGCGCATAACATATTCTCAAACGAGATTCTCCGGGGCGAAAAGCGACTACGCCAAGACCATCAGTCACCCGGGCAGGGATCGCAAACCCCCGCCACAGCACCGACACCCCAGCAAACTGTAGCAGGGGCCTTAAGTCAACACAAATGGACACACCCATAGTAAGGCCACATACCGTATAAGAGGGATGCATGATGAAGAACAATAATTGCAGAGCACATAATCAAATAATTAATTAAGATTTTTCATTGCACCTTCCCAGCAAACACAAAACGTTTTCGACATCATTCGCAAAACGTTATGAAAGGTTGTCAGAAAACGTTTCAATGTCGGGGTATATAAAGCGTACATTAAGGGTATAAAACGTTTTTCATAACTTTTAAAAACATTTTTTGATAATCTACTGCTCAGCAAACAAAAAAAATGTTTTACAGAAAACGTTTAAATGTCGGGTTATATAAAGGGTCGGGACCAGGAGGTCTCCCTTGCCACTGGTCACCGTGTAATCCGGTGCAATCTGTCCATGGTCGAGCCCCCGGCGACTGACCCGGGACACCCACCCTGGAGCAGCTGCTCCTGGGTGAGGAGGGGGAGCTGGACCCCCTGTCAGAATTAAGAACGAGATCTGACTTAAGAGCTCCTTCAGAACGGGCAGGAGTCCAAGGAGTTCATCCAGTACATCTACTAATCCCATCGTGGTAGATTTGCCAGATCAGGGTGAGATCAAGAGATCTCCCCTGCCACCGGTCATCATGTAACCCGGTGCAATCTGTACATGGTCGAGCCCCCGGCGACTAACCCGGGACACCCACCCTGGAGCAGCTGCTCCTGGGTGAGGAGGGGGGAGCTGGACCCCCTGTCAGAATTAAGACCAAGATCTGACTTAAGAGCTTCTTTAGAACGGGCAGGAGTCCAAGGAGTTCATCCAACACATCTACCTTGTGGTAGACTTGCCAACCCGCACCCGACCAGCGTGGCAAGTATTGGTCGAAAACCTCCCAAATTATGACAGTACAACGAAAGCCAAGGCCCTCAGTCCCCAGCAGCTCCGGACAGTCAAACGTAGGCAACGGTTTGACCGGTGAAGGAGTAGAGGGTGCTAAGAATCTCTGGAAGAAAAATAAAAGTTGCCAGCAGAAATTAAATATCTGCACCTACAACACAAGAACTTTAGTAGGAGAAGACAAACTTATTGATCTTGAGAACGAACTCGAACATATCAATTGGGACATAGTTGGATTAAGTGAAATTAAGAGAAGAGGCGAAGAACTAGTGGAACTACGAAGTGGGTCAATGTTCTATTATAAAGGCAGGGATAATGACAGCAACAGTGGAGTGGGCTTCTTGGTGAACAAGAACATCAAGGACAAAATCATCAGCTACAGGAATTCAGGGGATAGAATAGCCCAGATTATCATCCAACTTACAGAAAGATACAGACTTCAGATAATTCAGGTGTATGCACCAACAACCAACCATGATGAGGAAGAAGTGATTGAGTTATATGAGGAAGTATACAAACTCATTGAAGAGGAAAAGACACACTTTAAAATTGTTATGGGAGACTTTAACGCTCAAGTTGGGAAAAAAGATGATGAAAAAGAAACATCAGTTGGAAACTTTGGATACAAGAAGAGAAATGAACGAGGGGATCTTTTAGTGGATTTCGCAGAGGCAAATAAACTAAAAATAGGAAAAACTTTCTTCAAAAAGAAAGAAAGCCGCAAGTGGACCTGGAAAAGCCCAAATGGTCTTCACAAGAATGAAATCGACTATATTCTGTGTGACAGACAACAAACTTTGCTAGATATCTCAGTACTCAACTAATTTTCGACAGGAAGCGATCACAGATTGGTTAGATGTATAGCAACCTTCAATATCCGTAAAGAAAGGAGGAAACTCATTACCAAGAAAAAGGTAATTGATTTAAACAAATTACAGGAGGAGAAATACATCTTCAAAGTGGAACTGAAAAACAGATTTGAAGGATTGGAAGTAGAAGAAAGCTACAAAGGCACATGAGGTGGCTGGTTCCAAAAGAAAAGGGAATACAGACAAGCTTAGTCAAGAAACCAAAGATCTACTAAGCAGAAGGAGGGACATGGCAGCACAAGAAAAACACAGTACACCAGAATATAGAGAACTATGCAAATCAGCAAGAAAGAAGATGAAAACTGACATTCGCAATTTCAATACAGAGCACGTCAGAAGAGAAATAGAAAATAACAGGAGTGTAAAAAAGGCCAAAAGAAGCTTAGTCATAGGGAAAAATCAAATCATTCAAATGAAGGAAGAAGATGGTACCATCATCTATGACAGAGATAGAATAATCAAAAGAGCAGAAGAATTTTACCAAGACTTATATGACAGCAAAACCCCAGTACCTGATGTAAATCTGGTCCCAGAACATGAAGAGGAAGATATCCTTGATGTGGGAGCAGATGAGGTGGAAGCAGCTTTGAAGTCAATGAAAAATGGAAAATCTCCAGGGCCAGATGATATCGTGGCAGAAATGCTAAAGTGTGGAGGAGACACAGTCATCCAAGCATTGGCAAAACTCTTTACGAAATGTCTAAGAACCAACACCATACCATCAGGTTTGAAGAGCGCTAATGTTATTATCCTGCACAAAAAAGGCGATACAAAAGATCTTAAAAACTACCGGCCAATTAGCCTTCTCTCACATATAAACTCTTTACCAAAGTGATCACAAACAGATTGACCACTCAACTGGACGAAAATCAACCTGCAGAACAAGCTGGATTCAGGAGCAATTTCTCCACAATTGACCACTTACAGGCAGTGAATCAACTTGTTGAAACGTCTAGGGAATACCAGCTGCCCTTATGCCTTGCTTTTGTGGATTATGAAAAAGCTTTTGATTCGGTGGAAACAAATGCAGTCATCCAAGCACTCAAAAACCAAGGCATAAACAAAATCTACATAAAGACCATACAGGAAATTATATACCAATGCCACAGCTACACTAACACTTCATAAGGACAGTGAACCAATTTTCATCAGAAGGGGAGTTCGTCAGGGAGATACCATGTCACCCAAGCTGTTTGTAGCAACCCTAGAAGAAATCTTCAAAAGATTGAACTGGGCTGATAAAGGCATCAATGTAAATGGAAAGAAATTAAACCATCTAAGGTTTGCAGATGACATTGTAATCATATCTGGAGATGCAGCCGAGTTGGAAGAAATGTTAACTGATTTGAGCAATGAGAGTAGGAAAGTGGGGTTAAAAATAAAAAAAAAAAAAACAAAGGTCATGTTCAACATGTATGCAGATAATAAGGAAATCAAAATTGGAAATGAAACACTGGAACACGTATCCAAATACACTTACCTAGGACAAGAGATTTGGCCAGATGGGAATCAGCCGCAGGAAATAAAGAGAAAAACGCAAGCAGGATGGGCAGCTTTCAGCAGACACAAATATATACTAACAGACAAACACATGCCAAATGAAAAGGAAACTTTTCAATCAATGCATATTACCTGCCATAACATATGGAAGTGAAACTTGGACATTAAACAAAGATATGAAAAGGAAACTTCAGACTACACAACGAAGTATGGAAAGGATGATGCTGGGGTATACAAGGAGAGACCGGAAAAGAACAGCTGGATTAGGGAACAAACAAGAGTAAAGGATGTGTTAACAACATTAAAAAGAATTAAATGGAGGTGGGCTGGACATCTGAGTAGGATAACAGATGAAAGATGGAGTCAGCTCACAACAGAGTGGCAACCGTTGTATGGAGTAAGGAAAAGAGGAAGACCTCGAGCTAGATGGAGAGACGAGCTGGTCAGCTACCTGGGAACAACAGCCTGGACAGGAATTGCAGGAGACAGGAGAAATTGGCAGAATTTGGGAGAGGCTTTTACCCAGCAGTGGGATGACATGGGCTGATGATGATGATGATGATAAAGGGTATAAAAACGTTTTAATAATATTTCAAAAACATTTTTGAAAACTTGATACAAAACATTCTAAACAGAATGTTATTTTGGGGTTGAACAAATATTTTTGCGAACAATGTTTGCCCAGAATATTTGCAATAACGTTTTAAAAACGTTTCCATGACCTTTATATAACTTTGTATATCTACAAACCTGATGAACCTATTTAGTAGTGCTGTTTCTTTACATTTTAGACTCAAAAATTCAATATGGCAAATATGCGCATTTGTACCACAAACTTGTTCTGTCGCCAAAAGGTGCTGGATTCGCATTACTTTTTTCCACACCCTATCCCCCAATGTCAAAATAAAATCGACGCCACTGCCAATTTGTATCAATTTCAACTGCTCGAATAATGAAAATCATTTACTTCCACAATCAACCAACTTACGATCCATATAAACGACAAAAATGTATTACTTCTCTTGTTTATCAAAGTTATAAATAGTTTCAAATTTGTGCTGATTATTTGAATGAGTAACATACAGTTAATGGATTATCACGCACGGGCTCATCTGCGCATCTTCATGCGGGCGCTATAGCAATTATAAATTATCATAGTACAAATAGAGATTCCAGTTCAAAGTCATCGTTTGCCCTGAGTCTGACTCGTTTTGTGTGAACAAGAGAGGCTGTATACATAATTATTAATTCAATCAATCGCTTACTAATCAAATATTATTATGCAGCATTATAAGCCTTAAAATGGCTAATAAGAATGTTTAAATTGTTTGGTCATTCTAAAAATCTCGAACACATCATTTGGCTAAACTGTTCACGCCTATAAAGACTAACGTTTAGAATTTACCAAAAAAGGTAAAAATTGTTGTTTAATTTATTGTCGGAAATTTTGTACCAATGGATCGGCTTGAAAATCATGCAGAATATGGATCTTTCGGACATCAACGATGGGCAGGCCGCGTTGCACTTGTTACGGGAGCTTCGTCGGGGATTGGCGCTGCTGTAACAAAGAAGTTGGCGAGTAGTTTGGGAATGACTGTCATCGGATGCGCACCCAGTATTCAACAAGTCAAGAGAATACAGGTACGGTTTCCTTCTATTAAATGCTCAGGGGCACAAAGACATTACGTCCATTATTTATAATTGCATATGAATAAGATAATTCATGGAGTCTTTTAAAAATACAGGACATGTATTGTGAGCCATCGGGTTACACTTACCTTTTAATTACATATTGTATGTTGGAAGGTTGTACTTTGGTATAAAACGCCATAACAGTGTCTCAAAGGTCAACAGGAATTTTGGCGTAGTCTTTTCACTCTATTTAGTTTGCTATTCCATTGTGTTATGATCACACCAGCTACCGAGTTCACGTAATCAAATCACTATACAATATCATTCAGAAATTGAACTTAAAATTACTACAAATATCTCGTTTTGCTTATATCTAAGCCTGCAGATCTTAATTTCTGATGAGATTCCTATGATCATGATGATGGTCTCAGTTCTGGATCCAAGATCCGACAATGTCCAAGATCCTGTCTACCCAAGGGAAACCTCTTGTCAACCACAGTCGCAGTCCAAATCCTGAAAACTATGTTTTCAATATCCTAGCTGGTATGATAGTGCTTTCTAAATGGTCTTCTATATGCTGACCGTAAACTCCTCTCTCGGAGATCTCTTGAGCTTGCTGCTCCACTTGACAGACTACCGCGTCCAGTTCGTTGATGGAGATATTTCAGTATGTCCCTTCTTTGAGTCGACACATCAATCAAGCAATAGTGGCTTTTATTACCCCCTCACTGGCTATGATACTGAGTGCCATGCTGGCCGATCAATGCTCTAGAGTCTATGCTTAACATGAATTTAAGAAAGAGAGGAACCGATATTCGGGTCTGTTCCAATCTACGAACCGATATCATGATATGTCAAATATAATGAGTTAAACGATGTCGCCAGATTTTATCATTCAGCATTTAGTCGTGATATTAACAACTTTTACAATATGATTTTAACTTAAATTTGAACAGAATGCAGCAGACGAGCTTAAGCATGAGATGGTCCGTGGTTCGATTCACGCTATTAAATGCGACGTGTCCACAGAAGATGATATTATATCGATGTTTGCTGAGATCAAAAGCAAATATGATGGTGTAGACATATGTATAAATAATGCAGGATTAGCACATCCAGCAACTCTTCTCGAAGGCGAAACACAAGATTGGAGACATATGATTAATGTAAGTGTTGTAATCAACTGATACTAATTTGTGTAGTATTAATAGTGCGCTTATCCCCTTCCATTCGGTAATCAGGCAATAATACGGTACCACTTTTGAAACAGTCACCTTTTTTACGGCTGAGTACACGTCATGTGAATGTAGTGGTGTCTCAAATAGATAGAATGTGCCAAATTGAACGCAATCTGCGCAATCTGGGACCTTGTGCAATCATCCAGGATGACAACGCTCGTCGCGAACAGAGCCAGAGTAATCAACGGTTACCTACATAATATGGGAGTAGAGCCCAGACCTCAACCCGATTGAACACTAGTGAGACCAGCTTGGTCGTACCGTTTGTGCCATAGAAGTCAATGCAACCACATTAAATGACCTTCAACGAATCCTGGTTGAAGAATGAATTGCCATCCTGCAGAAACGTGTGACCAGGCTGGTGAACAGCATGAGGAGGAGATACCAGACTGTTGATAAGTACCGATGGCTTTTTCTGTAGTACCGTGAACATTTTCTATTTTTTCCTCGGTTTCTTTCTTTTTATGATGAACCCCATATACTACATTAAAATGTATTTTACAGATTAATGTCATTGGTCCTTGTGTATGCGCTCGTGAAGCAATAAAATCCATGAAAGAAAGAAATGTTGACGATGGACACATTATCAATATTTGCAGGTGAGTTAGGGTCATTTCATACTCCGTACTCTCGGCGATGACACCATTTAGAAAATAATGCCATCAATGATTAATAATGTACTACCCAGCAAGCACAAACATCCTCTTAAAACGTTTATTTAAAACGTTTGATAACATTTAAATACCGGGTTATGCAAAGATCATGAATGTGTTTTTAAAACGTTATTGTAAAATATTTAGGGCAACAATTTTTAACATTATCTTAAAATGCTTTGCACCACGCTTTTATAAATGTTTTATGAATATTAAAATGTTTTATACCCTTTATATATCCCTACATTTAAATCTGTAATTTAGAATGTGGTCTGTTTCCTCTCCAAAAAAAAAAGCACACCGTACACATTTTGTACAAGAATGTGTTATTTTTAACGCCATTTCAAGCCTTTCAGGTCACAGAATACAAAGTGGCAGTTCCGAGATTCACATGTATGCCGCAACAAAACATGCTGTTAAAGCTATTACTGAAGGTCTACGTCAGGAATTACGGCAAATGAAGTCCAACATTAGAGTTGGGGTAAGCAGTGATTTATTATACCGTGTGTAAATATCGTTTTTTGTTGAGTATTATGTGTATTTTATAGAAATTAAACGACATTGTGGTGATATCAATTAATTTTTTCTTCAGATGCAAGAAACATTTAAAACTAATTATGGAAATAAAATGAAACTCTTAACACTATCAAATTCTATGTTTATTTCAGCAAATTTCACCGGGTGACGTGAAAACAGAATTTGTGCTGAACATGTATCCAGATAATCCGACATTCCACGAAAAATTCGTAAGGAGTGGCCAGGTAAGGAATCATTGCAGAATGCCAAGTTGTGTGTTACTTCGATCAGACCCATGTTACTCTGTTGTAAACGCTAATACCATGAATGCCGGGCTTCAACTTCACTTTAAGGGGGTACTACACCCATTGATTTTTTTTTGCATTTTTTTTTTGCATTTTGTGAAAAAAAAAAAAAAAAAAATTGGACAAAGTGGTATGCAAAATGAAGGGGCAAATCTTCTCATTTTATTGGTGGCATCGGTATCAACGTAGCTTACATGCTTTTAAAAGTAGAAGCCAAAAGGTGGTACATCACTGATGATTTAAATTCACTTCATTTTGGAAAGCTTACTATCAACGGATTTCGTTAAAATTTTGGATATGTGTTGCTAACACATTAGGGAAATAAAGTTGATATGTAAAATGGGAATAAGTGGTTCCTGATTTCTTTTATGACTTCATGAACTTGGTGCTCCACAACTATCAAAAAAGGAACTGGTTAAAATGCTTCTTTTTCAATGTTGAGCTATATTTTGTATTTTTAACTAGCGACATTATTTCACTGAAACTTAATTAAGCCACAGGTAACAGGTTACCACAACCATACTACAGCAATGTTGAAAAAATTGTATTTCTTGTCACCTATACCACCATATTGGGTAGTTTTCCGTAAGCTTAACTTTTGTGATGTTGGTAACTATTTTATATTTATTTGTGAAATCCATCTCAACTAGGCATTCTAAATTGTACTCACCATTTACATCCCAAGGTATATTAGTATATCCACCTTGCACTTCTCGATATATATCCAGTTAAAGACAGAATATCAAAATTATGCCTCATTATGATATCACAGACTCTCACATGTGTATTCAAAATTGATGCTTAAATTTGACCTGAACCAATTGACCTATAACCTGACATACGGTGACCTAATAGCCTTTTCTTCTCCTAACAACTCTCCTATCCATTGTGTAAGTGTTTATTTAATTTATTCAGTGTTATATATTTTGCATGCACCACTAGATTTTCTATAGAGAGTATAACAAAGGATTTAATGTATTCTATTCATGTACCCTACTTGAACATGTTGAATAGAATAAATTATGGTTTGTTATGAAACACGCATCTGAGTTACTAGGATACAGTAAACAAAAAATATATAGGGCTAAAATGACTTACTAAAATGGTTTAAAAACACTTTGTATGTAGATATATTTTATAAGTTCAGGTCATGAGGTGATGAACATATTTTATGTACTTCATAAATTTGCGAGAAAAAAAAGAAGAGGGGTACTGATGAAAATCAGGGTATTATTCCCCCTTAACAACATGCCTCCTGGAACGTTCGTGCGGTGATATTAAAAATCCATGCAGTGACAGTTGAAAATCCGTGCTTAAAATATTTCTATACGATTCAAATATCGACCCGACAAATGACCAAGAATGTCATCTACAAAGTAAGACTGATCGAGTCGGAAGTTCTTTAGTTCCAATGCCAACTACTTCGACCAGGCCCATGTCACTCTGTAGTAAACGCTTATACCGATTTTTAACTTCACTGAGCAGAGACTATAGGAGGCACGTTTGTGCAGTGAGATTAAAAATCCATGCAGTGACAGTTGAAAATCCGTGTTTCTATACGATTCAAATATCGACCCGACAAATGACCAAGACATTTAGGGATCTAAAATGAGCATTTATTGCGTTTCGACAGTATTTTTTGTGGGACATGAGAGCACCTCAGACCTATCGAATTGGATTCTGAATACGAAGCATGTCTTTCTGATATCAAATAATTTTCATTTTTTGAAAATCACAATATAATACAAATTTGATGACAAATTATAAAAATTTGATATTTTCAAATTTTGATATATAACAGTCCTCGAAGTAAATTATATAAATCTAATGACATATATTCTTAAAGTGTATGTAGCAGGGAGGAAAAGCCGACGGTCAATTGAAAATTTTGACCTTTCATATTGAAGATATGGATTTTTTTCCCAAAAAGACCTAATTTGTTTTGGTGTTTTGGGAAAAAAATCCATATCTTCAATACAAAAGGTCAAAATTTTCAATTGATCGTCGGCTTTTCATCCCACCTACATACACTTTAAGTATAAATCATCAGATATATAAAGTTTACTTCAAGTACTGTTAAATATCAAAAATATTAATTTTAATGATTTGCCATAAAATGTGTATTAAATTGCGAATTTCAAAAAATCAAAATTATTTGATATCAGAATGACATTCTTCGTATTCAGAATGCAATTAGATATGTCTGATGTGCTCTAATGTCCCACAATAAATACTGTCCAAACGTTCATACCCCAGCCCTTAAAGAATGTCATCTACAAAGTAAGACTGATCGAGTCGGAAATTCTTTAGTTCCAATGCCAACTACTTCGACCAGGCCCATGTCAGTAAACGCTTATACCGATTTTTAACTTCACTGAGCAGGGGCTATAGGAGGCACGTTTGTGCAGTGAGATTAAAAATCCATGCAGTGAGAATTACAAATCCGTGCTTGAAATATTTCTATACTATTCACCGTTTGACCCTACAAATGACCAAGACATCAAAGAATCTACAAAGTAAGAATGATCAAGTCGGAAATTCTTTCGTACCAAAAAAGGTATATAGATGGTGGCAAAGTTAAGGGATCTAAAATGAGCATTTATTGCGTTTCGACAGTATTTTTGTGGGACATGAGAGCACCTCAGACCTATCGAATTGCATTCTGAATACGAAGCATGTCTTTCTGATATCAAATAATTTTCATTTTTGAAAATCACAATATAATACAAATTTTATGACAAATTATAAAAATTTGATATTTTTCAAATGTTTGATATATAACAGTCCTCGAAGTAAATTATATAAATCTAATGATATATTCTTAAAGTGTATGTAGCAGGGAGGAAAAGCCGACAGTCAATTGAAAATTTTGACCTTTCATATTGAAGATATGTATTTTTTCCCAAAAAGACCTAATTTTTTTTGGTGTTTTGGGAAAAAATCCATATCTTCAATACGAAAGGTCAAAATTGTCAATTGATCGTCGGCTTTTCATCCCACCTACGTACACTTTAAGTATAAATCATCAGATATATAAAGTTTACTTCAAGTACTGTTAAATATCAAAAATATCAATTTTAATGATTTGCCATAAAATGTGTATTAAATTGCGAATTTCAAAAATCAAAATTATTTGATATCAGAATGACATTCTTCGTATTCAGAATGCAATTGATATGTCTGATGTGCTCTAATGTCCCACAATAAATACTGCCCAAACGTTCACACCCCAGCCCTTAAGCACTGTATAATTCATAAACAGTGTGTTTAATATTTTGTAATAAAATTTGCATGCAACAGTGCTGAATTATACAAAAAGTACAATATGCCGATATCTTATACAGGGTGTCCCAGAAAAAATTACCGAGTGAATAAAATTGAACGTAAGTCGAGAAGCAGACATTAGATTCACAAAATTTAAAATGTAGCGCATAGCCTATTTCAATGTGCATCACGTACGAAAATTTTGTTTTATTCGGTTGAATGGTTGCGAAGAAATTAACGATTACATAATGTGCGTATCAATGCAGTCCATTCCAAGTTTGATCAACAGGCGCTTTTTTCATACTCGCTCACCATGCTCACTGCTTCCTAAAGTTTGTGTATCTCATTAAATTTAGTCCACATTATCAATTTTATAATCCGATGGTGTTATATTATTCATGCTTTAACTGAAGATGAATAACAATTTGTCCGAGAAAACTTTGATTTCTGTAATTAGAGCTTTCCAACTATAACTATTTAGGTTGTGTAAATAATGTTATAGTTTATTAACTTTCCAAAGAACATTTGAGCCAAGAATGACAATGATCAAGTGCTTACAGTTTACGTGACATGCGATTTTTAATACCGTGCAACATTAATGTTGAAGTTTTAAAAGATTTAAACTTTGCATTACAATTTCTACGAAATATTCCAAAAGTTTAAATGTGTGTGAGAAATTGTTTAAGCCAGCTGGAATTCTTTTATGCGATAATTCTTTATGAAACATTTATATCAACATTAACGAAAAAAATATATTTACAAGTACCGAGCATCATCTTATATGCAAGCTTTTTCAATATCGCGCAGGTTTTCAAATTTGAACAAAACCTAATTAAATGTTTTGCAAGAAACAGATTGTTTAAAAAGTACGAAAAGGATTTCACAGAACAAAATATGAAGCCCATTGACAGGTAACCACTACAGTGCGCTTTGTGCTGAATTATCTTTCTTTCAAACTTGGAATGAAGTAAATTGAGGCATGCGTTATGTAATCGCTCATTTCTTCGCAATCAGTCAACCGATTCCAGTAAAATTGACGTATATGATGCAGAATAAGATGGGCTACACGCTGATGTTTAGATATTTGGATTTTGATGTCTATTGCTCGACTTACGTCCAAATTCATTCGCCCGGTAATTTTTTCTGGGACACCCTGTATTACACCATTGCGGAATTTAAAGAAATCTTGTTGCATTTAGAGAATCTTACGCTACTCTGCGATATTTTATGAAATTGTAGGCACCTGTGTGCACTTTATACAGCATTGCAGAGTTTCTATGTGTTTTTCCATTCTGATTGATTCCGTTTGACTTGATATCAGTAATTCAGCTGCGTACTTTCTTTGAAATTCAGCTAGGGAAAAAATGACAATTCAATTAAATGGATTTAAATTTTAAATGAAAATCTACCCTCATTAATAAATTTAAACATTTTAAAATTAACGTATACAGAGATTGTATAACATTGTAGGTACCTGTCTGCATTTTATGCAGGGTTTTTTTAAAACATCATACCGTTCAACTTGAAATTAGTGAGCCAGGTGTGTGTACTTTTATCGATCTGTAGCTGGTTTCAAAATGACAACGAAAATCGAGCCATATGCACTTTTAAAGTTCTAGATATTTTATGCTGGTGTTTACTTGACAGAAAAAAAGTCACATCACAAAATAATAGAAATGTTGATCTAACGACGTAAGGGAAGTGTAATGGGTAGGAACCTGGTTTGGATTCCAGAGGGAGGGTGCCTGTAACAGACCCAGTGACTACCTGCTGCTGTTATTTGGGGTAACTCGTTGCTTCCCCTCTCCAGATACCTGTACTCCAAGTTCGCCCATACCCCACGCCTTAAACACTTTTTTTTTATTTGCAATTTTGTTAATAGTGTGACCAATCATGGACCATGTTCATGGACCAAGTTGTAAAGTGAAAGTTTAAAATATCAATTCTGATGTACTTGGACCTCTAATATCTGGGACGAATATGTGATTCGTCCCAGCAATTATACAAATGTTCGTGAACAACATTAACACTGCATTACTCCTGACATTCCTTTTGAGTAGTCAAATGAATATTTTATTATCTTTAATTTGGATAGGCGGAATTTCGCACTTGCACTACAAATGCATTTTCTAATGACGTATGATCAAGGTCTAACCTAAATCTGTGATTCGTTAGGGAGTCATTTCCAACCATTGTAGTAAAGTTTTACATCTTACACCATTCTACTTGCGTTATGTGCTTTCTAACAAACATGAAAAATGATCTGTTAACATAGTGAGACCGATACAAAATAATAATGTGTTTCTCTGGCGTACTCGAACAGTTGAAGAGTTCAAGTTTTGATATGTAGTCAAAAGCTGAATTGGTAACTATTTTTTTTCATCTCCTGTAGATCATGGAACCCGACGATATTGCAAATGCAATTGTATTTGCTCTTACGACTGAGCCACATGTTCAGGTATAACTATCAATGTAAAATATAATTGCAATTATATGGAAGTACATCTTTCATTGTATATTTTGTATAGAGGCTGTGCATATGACGCATCATACCGTAAATATGGCGGACTACTTATTAAATGTATTCAACAAAAGCATGATTGCAATCTATCGCGACAGTCCGTCTCACAAACATATCAAAATGCACTATGATCAAATAGGTTGATGACAACATTAATTGAATAGACTGCACTGCGCCAATAATTACGATGAAGGACATCGGTTCAGATCCTTTGTCTGGAGTCAATCAATGATTTCACGCACAACCTCTATTGCGTAATGTGAAAGCAAAACCTTTCATTATAATATGTTGTCATGTCTGCATACTGCCGAATACCAAATACGTAGTAAACTGTATCAGCCGCCCCTATTCCTTATGCGCCCCATACACGATCAAAATATTGATCCATATTGGGGACCCTAGATGCAGGAGTGGATACAAAATCTACCATTGTGCGTGTTCAATGGTAGATTTTGTATCCACTCTTGTATCTAGGGTCTTTTATATTGATCAATAAGATTGAACGTGTATGGCCGCATTATGAAGTACCCGAACGCGTTTCGTCATGAACACGATATTGGCGCCCTCTACCGTTATTTTAACACAAATATACGGTTAACAGTTATCTGGTATTGGCCAACATGGGGAAGTAACAACAACACAGGTTTTGCTACACTGATGCCCTCTGGCATATAAAAATACGTACATTGATAATATGTGATGTGATCAAGCAAAATCAGTCAGAAGTCGGAAATATTGATTTTGAGATGTAGCTTTGCAAATGCTTTATATATCGAAGTAGAAAAATGGAAATTGATTTGACTTCAGCCTGATTTTGCTTGATCACACCACACATGCGCAGTTGACAGAATGATGACGTAGAATGCATTCAATTTGTTTCTAATCTGTCAGTCTAATGTTTTGTATCGTTTCCAAAGTGTTTCTAGTCTATCATTATTCATCGTCTGCTTCAATACATAAAATTTCAATACACGATACTTTAATAATTTTCATTTCATGTCTTTCAGGTTCATGACATCGTGATTCGTCCAACTGTTCAAGACTCTTGACTGGTAGTACAAGACGATTAACTGGTGGCATAAAATGCTTGACTGATGGCACAGAACAGTGCGTGTTTTGTCATTGCCTCATTTCAAATATTTAGTTTTAGTTTTGGTTTTGGTTTTGGTCACGTGGTTTCCTATTGTCCTGCCTAACCACTTGAATCATAAGATATCGAACTCATTGTTTCTACCTTTTGTTTAAAACCGAACATTTGTGTCAGTCAGTTTCGGTTTTGGTTTCAGTTTCTTATAAGTGGTGTGGATCGTAAAATTATTTGATTTGAAGTAACCTACTCTAAGTATACAAAAGAAATGTTTAAATTTCGCAGTGCAATATTCACGAGCAGAGAAGTCGAACAAAGCAGTCTACATTTGAAAGCATTGATTTAGTTTGAAAGCATTGACTTGCGACTACGAATTAGCCTAAGCTGATTTCACTGTGAAAATATATAGACCATCGAAATATTTCCACAGACATTACAATAGCCACTTGACAGATTATGACTTCATTGATATAAACACTATTATGCACAACTCTATTTATGTGCATGTCGCATGACGGAAGATCAATATCATAGAAAGCTGGTTTAAACTAACTTTTATTCAATTTATTTATTGGAGAATAGAGACAGAGAGATAGAAGAGATCGCCAGGGAAAGAGGGTATGTGTGTGTGTGAGGGGGAGGGGTAAGGGTAAGGAGAAAGAGAAACAGAGGGAGAGAGCATTGGAAGTGGGAAGGAAGGAGGGGGAGAGGGGGCTCAAGAGTGGAGTGGAATAATAGGGAAGAGTCGATATCGAGTGTGGGGAGGGGAGGAGGAGGTTATATATAGGTGGCGGAGGAAACATAGGTAAGAGGTATGGGTTGTGCTTTCCGGGGAATAATCTAATTCATAATCAAATCATCTACATCATCATGCATCGTTTATATTTCAGACAAATAAACAAAACACCCCCCCCCCCCACCCCTCAATATATGCATAATGCACATGATTTCTACATGTAGGCCTACGTCTCAACGATGTCTATGCATAACTTATCAAACGAATCTCGGAACTCGGGTGTAATTTTATGGTGTCATGGAAGTGTGCCACCTACGGCAAAAGTCGCCCGCGTTGATAGATATCGATAATTAAAATGTTAGCACAATAGGCTATTATATACGTATGGTTATAGGCCATTATACTTTTGATTATATTATATACCCTCTTGTGTCCTCCCAGCACAATAGTGTTATGATTGCATACCAGTTCATCTCCACATTTTAATCCCTTGATTTTTGGTTTCTGAACAATAGAGAAACCAAAACTATATATTTGAAATGAGGGATTGTGAAACTTTCCGCTGCGTTTTCTGGCTGTGCCACTTGAAATATCGATTTGTCACAACAAAGCCCCAAACATTGATAATCCAATGAACGGAAAATTGTTGCCGAGTCTAACCGAAAATACAGTGTTGCAACAGCAAAAACACGCAAAATATCGGACTCTAATGGGCACGTCATATCAAATGCTGGTAGCGTTTGTACAATGGCTACAAGCGTCAAGTCATAGTTAGCGATATAGTAACAACTTTGCTTTCAAGTCAACTACTTCCGATTTGACGGTAGGGCGTGATACCAGCCACTTATTAATCTGATATCAATTGCTTTTCTGCTTAGCGATGGAAGTCACGATAAAACGCTACGCGCCCAATGATTTCAAACCTGCGGGTATGCCCTTGTCGTTAGGAGTTTTGCAAAATGCCGAAAAGTGATTTGTCTCTTTGAATTTAGAGGATAAAGGAACAGACGGTGGAGAGCCAGAGGGCAGTATATCAATCATTTACCTGTGAAATGTATTTGAAGAGCTTTGTTGAAAAACCCCTTACATCCACTTGAGCAATTTTTAGAACACCTCCAAAAATCATCAAAAATCACTGATATAAAAGCAGTTTTTGGCGGGAAGCTCATCCTACCAAAGCATCCCACCAAAAACTGCTTTTGTGGCAAACCCCCTTATATCAGTACTTTTTTTTTTTACTATCCAAAAGCACGTGGGCCTGCTTGCAGTATTTTAAGATTGACGGCTGGTTTACATGTAGTTAATTGTCATGTGTATACTCGATTGTTTATCTTGGTCAGTTAACATATATTTTAGATGCTGATAAATTGTGTTTATTACACATCTATCTGTTAGAATTCGGTGTTTTTTTAAATAGAATTCTATCATCCAGACAGGATGATGCAGCAGAATGTGACACTACTAGATTTAGCTACATTTCAACCATGCTCGGCACAAATATGCTAAAGATTCACGTACATGTTGAAAAATTGAGCAGTTACATTTATTTTACAGCGAAATTGTATACTATATATCAGTTCGGGGGCACTCGTAATAACCGGACGTCTCTGATTTCAAAGACGGGTCAGTGATTTCACATACGGGGGTCTGTGATATCACATACGTCGAGCTTTGTTGACAATTCGGCACTCGATGCAGCACATCGGAACGAAGCTGAGTGTATTACAATAAGCTTTCCTATGTTTAGCAAATATCTACCTGTGCAAAAATTATATCTATCTGTGCAAATTCTGACAAATGGTCCCAGAACACACTTAGATTGCAATGGCTAAAATCAAATGTTTTGAGGTAAAAAAATCCCAATTTTACTATCCAATTCATGAATTGGATAGTAACATTAGCAGGCACTCAACATGCTCAACTTGGGCTAGCTACAACCCTGATAAGGCCTATACACAAAATTATTCCCACTGCGCTGGCACGTTCATCAAAATTACTTATATCGTTTGCGACTGGGTTTTGAAACTAGGGAGTATGTGATTTATGAGACGTCTCTGAAATATGATACTGTAAGGTGACATAACCCTTCAAGAGTAGTTGATATCAGAGACGTCTTTGAATTAGCAGTGCCCCCGAACTGATATGGAAAGCCTATAATTTAAAAGTTATTTAATTGCGCATTTAACCATTATAGAATTCGAGTCAAGCTCTGTCTGCTGATATTATTAGCGCCCTCTAGTTGAATACCATTACGCTATTTACATAAGCATTCGACACGTGCTAATGAGTAATTGTCATATCCTGATTTTATTATCCTTAGCACATAACACGTGCTCCGCGCCGGTTCAAAGGGCATTACAAAACCTTGTGACTTGGCACACATAACGATAAAGGTCTATATCAGACGACTGAGTCGGGCCCGGGAGTCGGGTCAATATTGTTGTTTATGAATACTTTTGTTATTAAATGTAAAATATATTAAGGTACTTGCAACTAAATTTCTACTAGTACAAGTTGTACTAGTATCTGCATCTGCCATATAATTATCAATGCGAGTTATTATTCTGACATTCCGGCACGACAATGGCTTCTAGGGCATCATCAGCTACAAACTGGGCCAGACGTGTAGCACTAGTTACCGGAGCGTCTGCAGGGATAGGTGCTACAGTGTGTGAACATCTTGTTCTCAGACTAGGCATGAAGGTTATCGGTTGTGCACGAAATATCGACAAAATAGAAGTGAGTACCGTATATAGAATTTATTATATTTATGACTTAATATCGGGAGTAAACTTACCGATGTTGAAAGAAGTTTTCTTTAAGCACGAGGCAAACAATGTTACCGGCAATGTAACCACACACCCATCAGATGTGTGCAAGGCCCGGGTGCAAGGGCCGAGTACTCATCATATCAGATCCGGTACGTCACCCGTCGTCGAATATTCGTTCAACAAGTATTTGTAACTCATTCTATTTTATTTAAAATCTGCTGTTAGGCCTACAACAATACTGGTAATAATACATGGTGGTTTAATATGAATATACGTGTATATACATGTGCATCCCATTTAATGGTCCAAGATTACTGAAGAAAGACATTTTTACAAGCCTCGATCATTATTGTCTTTTTTTTTAAATTGTTTCTGTCAACGTATTTCTCATGAAATGTCTCTTGGCATCATGGCTAATTTATTAATAGGCCTATGATACAGTCTAGCCTCTTGGCATTGTCGTATTCTTACTTTACTCAAAAAAGAAATCGTACTTCAAGATTACTTCCTACGTAGGGCCTACGACGTTAATGAAGTTGTTGCATTGTCTCCTGTAATTGTTTTCATGATTTGCTTCCTTCAGGAGAGCGCGGTTAAACTTCGACAAGCGAATACCACCGGATCCCTCCATGCGATAAAATGTGATCTTCGTCACGAAGATGAAATCTTGGCCATGTTTGCTGAAATCAAGGAGAAATACGGAGGTGTGGACGTGTGCGTTAACAACGCTGGCTTAGCTCATCCGGCCACGTTACTAGAAGGCAAAACTGAGCAATGGAGGAATATGTTTGATGTATGTTTACAACTTCGGAAATACATTATATTTAATAAGTTAAGGCTTTCCGTTTTCTATTTCCTTTTCTCATTCTTATTCGAATTCTCGACCATTCTTACCCTTTATACAATCCCCTCCTTCTCCCCCACAACCATATCATACTTATGACAATCTTCTTACTGCCTTGTTCTTATACTAAAGGGTTAAAAATAACTCCCCTAAAATTACAAAACATTTCTTTGCATAACTTGGCAGACATTTTGTTGATTCAGGAAATTTAAAAACCTGCGAAAAGAAGAATCTTTATTCTATCCTACCAAAGTTCTCCCTTCTCAAAATCAATATTGTTCTTAAGTAAAATATAATCACATTTACCAAAAATGATGCTTTCAGAAAACTTTTTATACACGTAATGTACAAAAATGCTGTCGATATCAACGTGATCAATGTTTTGATTGATTGACTTTTTTGTTTGTTTTCTTCCGATAACCAATGCAATCATCCTCCAGTATAAAACAATAATTCATTGACATGATTTTCTTTGCGGAAGTCTTTATTCAGTCGGTGTTCAAAATATAAGATGAGAAATAGGGTTTGTAGTGTAATGCTTAGGTGCTTACTTGTAAATGGAAGACTTCAACAGTTGCAAAGATTAAGAGCAAAGGCGTAGAAGTCAAAGAAGAAATGACCATCAAAGATTGGTTGAATTAAGAGGTTGGATGTCAGCATCCGCAGCCTCCTAACTGAAACCAGACTCTTGTGGTCACATCATGATTGTTATGCCTTTATCCAAGAATGGCAAGAAAGTCATTACTTTCGATCAAGATGCAAGATACGTCAGCCTACCCATTGCAGGTAAATGTTCACCCTTCTGGTCATATGTATGCGTGGAGAACTCATTTTTCCTGTCCAGTGATTTTATCATTTTGAAACAACTGCTGAATAAAGACTTCGGTTGACAACAAATCTGATTCAGAAGTCAAATTTGTAGTTTTCTGTGGTTTGTATCTTTTCAAATCGGCCAAAATACTACCATTTCTATAACTTCTCGACATGGGGCCTCCAGCCAACAACAAAAATAAAGACTCTCCTCTACATGTTCATGTGTTCAGCTTCACATAAAATGCAATTTTCGCCAAGTATTTAACATATATTTTACCGAAATCGGCCCAGAATATGCTCGATTCGAGGTCAAAACAAAATGTAAACAGTTTGAAGAGACTCTGCTACAAGTCTTCAACTAGTCGCACTGCTCCACGGTCTATTGTGGGTTGAAAAGCGTAAGTGTAGGCACTGTAGCGTCATGTAAAATAAGTACCCGGATGTCCGGGGTCACCTATACTAGAAATCTGAAAATATAAAAATCGAACGGTCATATTTTTGTAATATTTTTTAATTCTGTTAATCAGAATAAAGAGTAAGGCGAATCAACATTGTTTCCCATTAAACATGCTGTAGGTCAATGTTTTAGCTCTTTGCATCTGTACCAGGGAGGCGTACCAATCTATGAAAGAAAGGAATATTGATGATGGATACATTATACACATCAGCAGGTATCTATATAATTTTAATAGTTGCTAATTATTTATCTGATATTCACGTCGTAAGGAAAATAAAAAGTTTGTCTCTCAGATATTTGAGGAAAAATCTTTGTGCTATTTTTATTTCTTTCATCATTCTTTGTTTTTCTTCGTTATATAACACTTATGCTAATCATGTAACATTGTTCTTGAAATTCTGTCCGCCTTATATACAGTATGTCTGGATATCGTTTGGAACAGCCCGCCACTAATGTATACGCCGCGACAAAACATTCAGTAAAAGCACTCACTGAGGGACTACGTTTGGAATTGAGAGAAATTAAATCAAACATTAGGATTACGGTAAGAATTATGAATAATTATGTAAGAATTACAATCCACGCATAATCTTTGAAATAAAGAATCTTTATGTTAAGGTTTTAACGAATAGTTGTATAAAACACAACTGATTTCTGTTATAAGGGAATCTTTCCCATGGAAAACAGGACAGTGCATACGTGGACAACTTTCTAAACCCATTCTTTATTATTATTATTCAAGGTTTATTACAACAATGCATATGGCAGCCAAAAGGCTGAATTACATACATGCTACAAAGAAATTGGCAACAACAAAACACTAAATATATCTTACATCAGCATGAAATCCAAAACGAAATCACATACAAACTATATATAACTGCAAACAAGCTAGCAAGAAATTATTGACCTGCTCCTGAAGTATCCTTGTTCCACAGCTGAACCATGTATGGGATGGGACTACGCGCGTATCTTTGAGTGCGCACCTTGGGTAAAGACAGGTGGTTAGCGTTTCGCAGGTTCCTACAACCTGGAAGCCAGCTACGGAAGTCAGGATGCTCCAGGAGTTTGTTGGCAAACTTAAGACAGATTTGATCGCGACGTGATCTCAGCTCAGTCAATTTGCAACGTTCTAGAGCATCTTGATAAGATGTGTATTGTAGCCCAGCATGATTTTGCATGCCCGTTTTTGGACGCGCTCCAGGGCGTAATGCTGCTGCTCGGTCAAACCTGGATGCCACGCTGGAACAGCGTACTCAACAAGCGGTCTTATAAAGCCTATGTAGATGGTTTTAAGGTCATCCAGATCTAGACCGAACCGCTTCAGCGTGGTGAGCATGAACAAACGCCCTGTAGCTCTTTTGATGACATCTGTAGTGTGCACATCCCATTTAAGATCATGAGTTATCTTCACACCCAAAATTTTGACACAATCAGTAGATTGCAATTCGACACCAGCAAGTGTCAGTGGTTGATGATCTGATTGAGTGTGACAAAAATTAATATCCATGAACATGCATTTTTTTGGGTTTAATGTCATCTTATTGATGTTAGCCCATTGATCAAATAGATTCAAATTATCCTGGATACTAGATCTTGGATTGACAAAGGTGTTCTCAACAATAGTGAGATCATCAACGTATTTGAGCACCAGTTTGTTCTCATCTGTAGTTTGAGCAGCGTCATTAACCTGACAAACAAATGTGGCAGGGCCTGTAAGTGTGCCCTGGGGTACACCACCTGTAAGATTGAGCCATGCAGAAAGGCAGTCTTGATATCTAACACACTGAGACCTCTCTGAGAGAAAATTACAAATCCAGGGGATTATGCAAGATCTGGCTCCCATTTGAATTAACTTTGGAATAGCAATGTTGTGATCCACGCGATCAAACGCCTTACTAAAATCTGTTATTGCATTGATATCTTCTGGAACAAGGTACTTCTCCGTAGCACAATGTGAATAACCTATAAATTGAAGTCATCATTATTATGTGTAAAGTTATACGTCATTTGTTTTTTAAATATATGTTATGTTGTATGTTCCCAGTCTATATCTCCCGGAGACGTATCGACCGAATTTTGCCTGCGAATGTATCCCGATGATCCTAGTATTCATGAAAAGTCCGAAGCCGCCAAAAAGGTAACGTCAAAATATTTCATAAGTTTCATTGTTATAAACAAAGATCGTTTATCCCTGCTGTATATACATGTAGCTTAGTTTTTCATAAAATCAGGAACACAGAAAAAAGCAGAATATAAGCAGTTTTCTCATGAATTTTATAATAGGCTTAAGGTGGTACTACACCCCTGGCCAATTCTGTGCCTATTTTTGCATTTTTCTCAAAAAGTATGGGGCATTGTTGACAAGATATGTATATTATAGGGACAAGGACTACAATTACTGCAATGGAAATTTTATTTCAGCACAGACAACAGTTGAGGGAAAACAAATATTTGATCAATAAATCAACAACTACTTGTCTTGAGTCACTGAAATTGCAGTGTAGTAACTGGATTCCTTGCCCCTATAATATGCGTAACTTTTGTTACCAGTGTGTTGAGAAAAATGCAAAAATAGTCACAAATTTATCAAGTACCACCTTAAATGATGTGTATACTTACATGTACATTCGTATTATTTTGTTAAGTGTCTGGAGCCTAAGGATCTAGCTGATGCTGTTGTTCATGTCCTCCAAACGCCACCACACGTTCAGGTACGTATATATCACAATTTAAAGCAATCCTAGAGACCAAGGATACCATTTTGATTGCTAGATAATAATTGATAATAATTGATAATAATTAATTAATTAATTAATTAATTAATTAAATAAAAACATTGTTATGTTTATATATATTCATACTGCGACAAGGGTTTCAAATTCCATCAACTTTTTAGCCATATTACGGGCAAACAACTGTCTTTAAAAAAGACAACGCCATAGATGAAGATTATAAATAATTGAATAAATTAATAAATAATAAAATAATAAAATAATCCAATCATTTTATTTATTTATTTACCAGGTCAAATTGGGTACATCGTTCAATACTATACATGTATGAATTGTGCGCGTAACATAGGCCCAAAAACTTTATTTGTCATCGGATTTTCCCCTTGAAAAGACAAAATTGAGGTAGCACCTGTTACCAGCTATTATGACAAACTGAGCAAAGCCATCAGATGTAACTGTCTCCACATATTAAATGATTGCCTTATAACAAAACCCATTTCAGGAACACCGGAAATTCCATTCTTGCCATTTGGGAACTAATTTTAAAGCTGCCGAAGAGAATTAATGGAGATTTTAAGGGAATATTTTACTCAGCCTGCTTTGGTTAAAGTTGTGTCCATTCGTAATTTGATGAAAGTTATCTATAACGCAATAAATCACAACTCATCATTGCCGTCCACTCCTCTTTTCGCCAAACGACAAGTGTTTCTAGAATGCTGTTAAAATAAGAAAAATTTTAATGCTAATTTATTGCACATTCTACGGAAGCGTGGTTACCTTTTTGAAATAACCGAGTGGGAAGGTTTTCAATGAAATATTTTTGTGTCAAAACAGAATCATCCTATGTATAAAAGAATATATAAATATTAACTGCACTATAACGATTCGTGATTCCCAATTGTGACACATTTGATGTCGTTTAAGAGGCGGAGAATTTTAGTTCAATTTTATATACGCCAAAATATTTGTTTAATTAAGTGAGAATGAAGATACAAAAAACGTTGAAAATTCCATGTTAAAATTACATTAGACCCGCCTAAGATTACTGTTTCGTTTTTATGGTAATCTAATCTTTTATTTCCTAAAAATAAACTTTGGGGTCTAATGTGGATTTTTTTAATATAAATAATAAAAACATCGAACGTGTATTCAAGAAAAATGGTAGGCTCCATATACTGACCTACATGTATATACGAGTAACACGTGCAGCCCGTCGAGTCAAAATCGATTATTATGATGTATTGTGCATGTATAGAAGCCCATTTATTGTCGGATTTCTGAGCGCTATTAATACACATTAATGTTTTTAAGTAAACAAAATTCTGTCACGTGGTAGGTCTATGTTGAAATTGTGATTGTATGTTCAAATAACTTTCAAGATGGATACCAACAAGTCAGGTAGCCGATCGGTCTACATGGTCTAAGGCGCTAGCCTCATACAGTATCCATAATAGCGGCGCTGCGTGAGTTTGAGCCCCACCTCTGCCAACCTTAATTTACTTTTTTAGTAAATTTCATATTAGGAAAATGTGGCTGGGAGAATTTATGTATGGCATAGGGAGAGTGATTGCCGTCATAATAAATTGACGTGATCCTCTCAGTCAATGTCTTACGTGTCCATGATCTGATTTGCATATTGTTCGTTACATATGTTTTAATACGAGTATTCATATACACATGGTTACAGTTGCATGCGTTGACAATTATCTAACGCTTTTGTATTTTAATAGGTTCATGATCTACTTATGCGACCCACTGAACAGACTACATAGGTGACTGCAATCAGATAGACCTACTGAAGACTTGTGAATTCCATGATTTTTCACTTCAATCTTTAATCTTTAATCAAGAATCAGGAACAAACTTAAAAGTACATTCTGCAACATAAAATAAAAAATGGTTGTTTTACTTTATTACGTTATTTTGTTCTGGTAAGGTGTTCGACTACAACTACTATTACTGAATTAGTCTTTGCGGTGCTGAATTGTTTTGATTTCGTATACTCACCCACCCCACGGTCATAAATTTACATTACATGTCTATATTTGACGGTTTGTGTTTAGGAATTAAACATGTTTAGAAACAAGGTGCAATTTAGTGTTTATTTTCTTAAATAGCAATAAAAAAAAAGAATGAATTTCCTCACGCCGAATATGCCATAATATGTGTTTGCTATACAACACATTCTTAAACACTTGAGAATGCTTTTGCAATCTTATTGGTTCTTGCCCGTGTGGTATGACACTGTATCACATACTTTAGCGCGTGCGTGTCGACGCGATACTCGTACACGCTATTTGAACCAATCGGAGGTGCATAGCAACAGCGGGACTGATCGATTCTAACCCCTAGGTAATTACTTGTAAAACGTGAAAATGTAGGATTTAATTTGATTAAAATTTGGTATTCTTACGAGTAATATATTTATTTGAATTGAAGTGTTTAAGAATGAGAATAAAGGTATTGTTTAGCTGCTATCATCTCATATACAGTGCACAACTTATAAGTTCCCCCTAATGCTTTTTGAAATAAATCGAAAATTATTTAACGAAATGTAAAATTGTAAAAGGTTATGAATAACCTTATTTGTTTTACAAATCTGTGCCAATTTGTAGTGTCACACATCATTGCGTTTGGCCACAATGGTTCATTATGTAAGAAAAGGAGGAGTTTTATAAGTTGCACCTGAGTCCATAGGAGTCAATTGTCAAACAATACAGTATGTTAGGCCTGTCCATGTGTTTGTAATGGAAATAAAACTTAAAGTCTAGATATTTAGTAGGGGATGTGTCCTCCTGCACTGTTGACAAGTGCATTGCAACGTCGCCGCATGCTGTTTATTAAATTCCGGACCCGTTGCTGGTCCATGTTGTTCCATACATGTTGGATTGCTCGGGTTAGCTCTTGCAGTGTTGTGTTTTCATTGATAAGGTATTAACATGGTCCCAAAGATGCTCAATGGGGTTCATGTCAAGATATTTTGCTGGCCAATCCATTCTTTCAATACCCTGATTCTCCAGGTATGCGTTCGTTATCATGGCACGATGAGGTGTAGCATTATTATCCATGAATATGAAATGTGCACCAATAGCACCATGGTAGGGAATGACATGTTGTGAGAGGATTTCATTAACAGCTAATTTTTCACCTCTCCTGTCAACTGAAATTTTGTTCTCAATTTTCGAATTGCATTAGGCGCAACTCCCATACAACGAGCATTTTCTTTCACCGGTACATTTTCATCCAGCAAACTATTGCTCTACCGCGAAGAAAAACGGTATTATTAAAATGTGACCGTACAGCACGAATGGGCCGTAAATGTCCTCAATTGTATTCTGAGTTACAGTGTAAAATGGGCATGAAGGTCGTATTCATAGGTACCTCAATTTGGTGCTACGTGTACCTCATTTAATGAGATACACGTAGCACCAAATTGAAATACCTATGAATATGACCTTCATGCCCATTTTACACTGTAACTCAGAATACAATTGAGGACATTTGCGGCTCATTCGTGCTGTACGGTCACAAATGTGACTTTTCACATGTGATGAACTACTGGCGATGTGGTCTATTCTCACTGCAGTACATATCCCTTCCATCTCAGACATTTATTAAAACGAAAAGAATAAAACACCTGCTTTGCTTTTGAAGAAGAAGAATAAGAATACCAAAGATTAAGTTTTCTTTTACAAACACATGAATATCCCTGGCCAACTGTCTTGTTTGAGAATTGAGTCCTATGGACTCAGATGCAACTTTTAACAGTGTTTAAAACGGTATCCTTTTTTTACATAATGAACCATTGTGACTGAACGCAATGACGTGTGACGCTAAAATTTGGTCCACATGTGTAAAACAAATAAGGCTACCCATATCATTTTACAGGTCTGCATTTCGTAAAATAGTTTTCGATTTATTTTAAAAAATATGCAGGGGGGAACTTATAAGTTGTGCACCCTATATATAACACGCGACAACACGCGACATCATTATTTGGGCGTAAAACAACTCAGCTTCGTCTCGTTGTTTTACTTAAAATAATGATGTCCCCCGTGTTATATGAGACGATAGATGCACTCCAGTGGCTAAAACCAATACCTTTATTCTCTAATGCATATTAGTATTACTCTTAGGTGACAATTTTTATAGTATCTGTACGTGAATATTCATGATGATCGTTTCCAATTCAGCTCATTATTGTACACGGTTCACATGCCCTTCGATTTTGTTGTAAATTGGAGAGAAAAAAAGAAAAGAAAAAAGAAAAAATCTTTACTACTAACTTGGCAAAGTACCTACTCCCCATTCCAGAATTAGAACTAATATTTTGGAATTAGAAAAATATTATCCGGTTTTGCCAAATGAAATATATTTTTCTGGAATAGGGAGTTATGCAAGTTATGAACCGTTTCATTTTCTTATGTGTTTTATTGTTTTTGTCCTCACTTTTTGCTTATATCTCAGTTTCATTATTGCCGACTTTAGCCTGATTGGATCAGATCTGGTCACATAGGGTCCGAGTTTTATCACAATCATGCATGTAAGAAACCGTAATACCCGGTTGAAAAAGATGCATATTAGTGCAAATTACTATCTTTAAGTATCTACTGCTACATTCGACCGCCTGTACTGGTGCGATAAGAGAAATCGAAACTTAATCATGAATTAGGGTATATTCGTAGTTTTAATATAATTTTGTTTAAACGTCCAATAAAATTGTGTTGTCATCAGATGTTTTTACATGTGACATGCGCATGCTTGTTTTTGTTCCAATAAATGATAATGCCAAAAAATCTGAATTTGGAAGAATATAAATTCATGTGTTAAAACGTTTTTTCATTTATACCTCAAATGGTTGAACCAACAACTAGTACATACATTATTATACATTGGTTACTGTGCCATGCTGTTGTCTTTTTAATTGACTTGAATAAAAATTTCTAGTTTCTTATCAATATTTGTATATAAATAAAACGGCATCTTCCACCACCTTAGCGCGCTGATGAGAATGCAATACCGCCCTCCTCAAAAAGATTTATATCCGGCTATATTCTGCTGAACATGCTGATGAATCGATGCACACACTGTCAAAACTCTCACGGATATTGACATCAACAAGTCACTTCCGATTCTCGAATCTACAACGTGCAAAAGTTTTTGACTCAAGCAGACGACGCACGCGACAGGCAGACTTCTTAAAGGCGGGAAATTACTTGTTTAGAACGCACGGTGCCAGAGAAAAACTTAAGTGTGAATAATTATTGCAATAGTGTGAAGCAATACGTACGTGCCCAGCAATCATGACAACATTCTGACAGATGTAATGTGAAAATAGTCAGTGAACACTGAGTTTTTAACACCTGGCGTGGAATAGAGATCGTCTGCCGATAATTGATATTTGTGACCAAACAAGCGGGAATAATATATCAAGGACAACATGTTTGTCCGTGGTTGTAAACAAGAAAATTGAATTTTATCACCAACGTGTGAAATTGAAATAGATGAATAATTGTAATTGCTTACATCGTGGAAATCGTCAGTGCTTAAGTTTCAATGCTTTTGTCAATCTGATGTATTTTTCATTCTTCAATTTTGTGTTTGCCTAGCAACGGCGCAGCACATTTTGGAATATATCAAGGAAATATTACATAATATGGCTGCCGGTAATCGAAAAGCTGTTGTTTCACCGTGCAATGTGCAAAATGAGGTGCGATTAGTTGTACTTGGACAGACCGGTGTTGGAAAATCAGGTAGGTTGCTTGAAACATTCTAAATTGGAAAATTAATTCGGCACACTTATCTGTTGAAAATTGAGGATGTCACTGTACTGGATTAACTTAAAGGCCACAACCGTCAACGTACTTTAACGTATTGGCTGGCTGTGCGCGACTTGTTAAATTGGTCTTAATGACAGATTCTATGGTTTGATTTCAACCATTACTTTAGGAATAGGAGATGGCTGGTAAAAGGTTATCTGTTCAAAAATACAGTTATAATACGCTATGCTTAGTTTAAAGATCTTAGCGATTTTATTTATTTTTTGTTCCTGTACCTTATTTAATAGTAGCATACCAAAAGCCGTGTATTAAATTTATACAAAATTATTAATTTATTTATTTATTTTGCACTTTCGCCGGGATCAATATAAATGGGCCTTTAATATTGTGTGTAGGTATGGGGATGTGAATTACAGGGTGGGGTGTGTGGAATGGGGGGGGAGGGGGTGCATTGGTGTGAGTAAACAAAATATGTGTAAGGCTATACATTTGCCGACTTGCGATCGGTCGTCCTTCATACCTTTCGCAACATACTTTGTCTTTTCGCAAGAGCAGTAAAAAAGGTATTTAGAACTGCTCTATCTTTAAAATATAGTTTAATAACAATAATACTCTTTACATGACCAAAATGATCTGTTTTTCTTTAAATGCTATGATGGCACTGACTAGCAAAACATAATTCACAATGATCGTATTGTGCGGAGATTTGTGACTGTCTAATAAACAAAAAGCAATTCTAGAATTCTTCAGACATGAGAAATATTTACATGTCACAAAAATTAAGTCATGCGTATCCAGTGTTACAATCTTTCTTATAGACTTCTTATGTGTTTGAGACTTATTTTATTTATAGCATAACAGGTTGTAGGATTATCCCTGAGTCAAAATGTTTGGCACATTATTCATCATCATCACCTGATCATCATCTCAATTTGATCAGGTTTGGTATTATAAGTTGAATAAACTCATGTCTTGATTTGAAAAAGAAGTATCTGCATAAGTAAGATACGAGTACGAATTACATGGCTGCTTGAAGCAAATACCTTTAAGGAATCTGATAGTGACGTTTCCACAGTATTTTTTGTGGGACCCGAGAGCACATCAGACACACTAAATTGCATTCTGAATACGATGAATGTCCTTCTGATATCAAATAGTTTTGATTTTTATGAAATTTGCGATATAATACTAATTTTATGGCAAATTATTAAATATGGATATAAATAATTTATTCAGAATGCAATTTGGCTATGATTTGATGTGTTTTCATGCCCCACAAAAATACTTAAATCGCCTTTCCATTTCTTGCCCTTCGTTAATTTTATTGTTGGTCATTTGTTTCTTGTATTGCCCTCTCCTTCGTCAATGTATTATTTATTTCTTCTCTTTTTTCTTATTCTTCTGTCATCTTTTTTACACCCTTCTCTTCCTAATCAGTCTGTTTCTCCGTATACATAGGTCTCATCCGTTTCCCGATTGTGGTTAATGTTATAGTATTATTGTTATTTTTTTGTTCATTTATCTTTATTAAATAAAGCTATACATAAAATATAAACTTTGACTATTATTTTATCCATAGCAATCGGCAGCTATTGTTGGATTCTTTTAACTACACTTTAATGGATATAATAATACGCATCACAATCATAATTACTTGTTCACTTAATTCCCATTTTATGGTTATTCGTCCTTTGCAGAATCCACTGAAGCGAACTCAAGCCTACTTTTCCGGTTTTTATCATAAAAGAACAAATCCTCTTAAAATGAATAACATGTTTTTATAACATTTAATCAAATGTAGACTACTCGATATTAATGCATGAGAAAAAAACTGATACTGAAGCGAAATCAAGCCTCCTTTTCCGGTCTGTTATGAAGCTTCAATGAATAGAATATAATTATGTTCTAAAATGCCATTCTTTACGCCTACTTTGAGGAAGTGACTTTGGATTTTAACAAAATTAGAAAGTAGCATCAGACCTACAATCCAGGAAAAAAATAGTTTGCACACTTGCACTAAACAATGGAAATGCGTGCCCTATCAAAATTGGGGAGGCGAGTAAAACATGCATGGAATATACATGTGAAGTACAGACTCCCCCCTATATCTCACACTTCCCCACTCCCCATCTTTCAATGTTGGAGGGTCTCACGGGCCTGTTCACAACATGGCTTGGTCCAACATTGAATTGGGGGGAGCGGGGGCAGTGATATACCAAAAGACAGGCAAAGTGTGCCAACCTTTTTTTCGTGGATTGTAGTTTGTGGTCACAACATTTTTGAAAGACATCAACATAGTTTGAAATGGTGTTATTTCTCAGATATTTGAGTCATTTTTGTTTGTTTGATATTTCAATGATTCATACAATGAGGCTTATATTTGCATGTTTTAATAATACATGTAAATACAAAACTGACTGAATTCAATATGGTAATTTTGATCTGGTTGCAAAAAAAAAAACCGCTTAACGAATACTTGCAAAGCATTTTGTGAAATCAGATACACTTGTAATCTATGCAGAATCAGGCGTAGTATAGAATTCGTTCATTTTCTAAATTTTTTGATATTTGTTATTTTGATATATACTAAGAACAAATTTGAAATATAAAAGGGTGATCAGAGTGAGATTGAAGCAAAATCACTTCCAAAAATACTGGTTTTTACCCAATTTTACAACGGCTACACTCTAAATTTCACGGATTTAAAATAAATCCTAAAGGACTGTGATTAGGGACCAATCAAGTATTAGATTTAAAATTAAAGCTTACAGATTTGAAATGAAATCTTTAAAATTTAAAATTCAAATCTATAAGATTAATTTTAAATCTAAAATTGATTGGTCCCTAATTACAATCCTTAAGGATTTATTTTTAAATCCTTGTAATTCAGAGTGTATGTTTTATAATATAATGTTCAGGTTGTTGTATACTTTGAAATAGCAAAAAATAAAAATAAAACACGTGGTTTCCCCACACTTTATATATGAATATAAATCGAAAAACCTACATATCCAACTACACAAGCTTACACATAAATGACAAGTGCAATTTCCTCTCCGATTTGGGTCATGCATGTACTAGACTTCTCCGTAGTCCACTTGCCCATTTTGCATACTCTGGCTATTATATTGAAGCATAAAACTCTGATTTGTATTAATTTGTGTGCAATTGATAGATTTTCACATCTGATCTTTTCAGTCACCGTACTCCCTCTGTATTTTTACTCGGGCTTTTGCGATCAATAAACTGGTGGATTCCACAATCAGAAATGTTCAGTATTAAAGGAAGGTGACCTGATATATTTGGAAAATCAAATTCTTTAAAACTTACGTATAACATAAAATGTCATCCCTTTGAAACACTCATGCAAAAAGAAAATGTAAATGTTTTTTGTAAATGTGACTAATTCTAATGGAATTACCGACATTTATACAGTGTGATATTGGTAGTCTACAGTGTTTTTATTAATGATAATCATCATGATCATGTAATATATTGATTTCAAGTGAAAGGCCCTATTTTTCTCATAAACATATTGAAATTAGAAGTTCCAACTCAGTGTATTTCCCAAGATATCATCAAAAAACTGCCTAATTAGACTCAACTATGGTATACCATAGTTGAGACTAATTCGGCAGTTTTTTGATGATTTCTTCGGAAATACACCGATTTGGAACGCCAAATTTCAATATGTTTATGAGAAAAATATGAGCTTTCAACTGATACCAAAATCAGCATTTTGATGAAATAAAGTGGGGGGATGAGATTTTTCAATCAGGTTACCCAGCTTTAAAGCGAGCCATTATCCAAGATATGTTGCATGCAATAACGTATACTTTACTTTTACTGTCACTAATTATTATAAACTCTTTATGACCATTTTACTATAATTATAATACACATCAGTATAATTTTGAGTTCCAACAGGATGCGTTCATCATGATTAATAATAACATATTTTTATTTATCAAAATTCGACTATGGCATAGTCTAGCCATGTACATACATACGCCTCTATAAGACGCAGGTCACTTAGACGTGTGAAAATGACGCGTAACAAAATCCGTTTTTCAGGAAAACGCAAGACATAATGCGAAGTTAGATTTATAAAGTTTACTTCGAGGACTGTTAAATATCAATTATTTTAAAAATATCATTTTAATAATTTGTCATAAAATTTGTATTATATCGCGAATTAAAAAATAATCATTATTATTTGATATCAGAAGGACATTCCTCGTATTCAGAATACAGTTCGATATGTTTGGTGTACTCTAAGCTCCTACAAAAAATACTGTTCAAACTTTAATATCCGATTATTTAAGTTAGCCTCTGACAAGAGTACCAGACTTTGGGATTGTAGTGTTCAAAGATTAGCCGTAACTAGCTATGTTTTAAGTCACATTCAGTAATATTGGAGAATAGCATCAGGACACATTTATGATTTACTGATGCATATTTTAGGAAACGATATTATTCAAAATTATTTGTTAACATCTTTAAACTCATAGCAATCAAATATATATCGCAACAACGAGTTGAGTGCCCGTTAAATATATAATACATGTGAATGCGTTTCACTTCTCTGGCAGCCGCGGGGAAGACGATTCAAAGAAAAGCCCCCGTTGTCAAAGTATAGAAATGTGAGTTCTTTAACCTTCCTAACTATTATAGTATAACATTAACCCTCATAAGAATATAGTGTAGCAGTTACAATTATATAAACGTAGATCCTAAAATAAGCCAGTAGCTCGCGAGTTATTTTCTACTTTATCTTAAGTTCTCACGAGGTACATGTAAAATGAGAATTAATTATGAATATTCAATTCTGGCATGACTGTTGAAGCATTCTCCTGCTGTGGAATGTTTAATACATAAAATAGCTCGACCCAAATTGGTATTGAGCACTGTATAAATCTCCGATAAATCTTCTTAATACAATATGTATACATATTAAAGGAGTATTTCGTGATCCTAGCATCCATACTGCAGTTACTGTCTGTTTTCCTATACACAATACACAGTGCTCTCACCATTGACGCGTGACCTCTACAAATGATGTATGTTGGAAGAATGGACACTTGCCTAGTTAACATCACTGTGTGAAAAATAACCAGCCAATATTTAATTTATTCTCCAAACTTCTAGCAAATATGTTTCTTTAACATGACCTAAAATTACAGCTAGGTTAGATGTTCAGAAATGGTCGCACTTTTGTAAAATATGAGTGAGGGCAAAGCATAGCTAGCTCATAGCTAGCCAACTCCCCGTGTTAATTGAATGGAGATTTGACCGAAAATATTGAGCTATATTGGTAACGGACCGCTCCGTTCTGAAGGATGCCACAAAAAAAACGGTACAAGCTACATTTAAACTATTCTAAATAGGTTCTAGAAAATATAGTTTTGTAACATGTCCTAAATTTTTAGCTAATTTAGATGTTTGGAGAGGGTCGCACTTTTGTGTTTTAGGAAGGATATGTAAACGACAGATAACACCAAAAATATGAAGAAATTATTTCCAAACCGTGTTAAGTCAGCAATCATTATGTTGCTCATTTTGAAGAATGCTGGTTAACAAAAAGCAGGTCTTTGTCTCATTTCGTGAACAAAGGTACACATACCATTGTTTCCTTTCGTTTCCTTTATAATCGGTTACCCAACTGAAGCTATAATACCAGCTTTATTGCGATGTCGCACACGTAAAACAGACACTTGTGAACAACCAGAGAAGATCTGATTTAATCAGTTGAGCTGCTTCAATGAGTGTTATCTTGGTTTAATAGCTTTTAATGGGGTTTAAGTCCTGCAAAGGTCGAGATGAATTCCACTGTAGACATGACTGCATCATGCCTCTTTTTATGACATTTTTCAGTAGATATCCACGCAAAAAGCCTATTCCCAAACTTTCAGTTCATTTCCGATTTTGCGTTTGCGAGTTATGCATGATTATGTGTATAATTGCATTGCTCCACAGACAATGTATTGTTATTTCGTTCTGGTGTACCAGAACGTAATTCAAATTTCACGATATTTTTGCTAAACGAATTAATCTGCAAGAATTTTTTGTACACATGCATACATTATGTAGCCAGAGGTTTCCAGTGGTACAAAGTCTCAACTTTTTTTGAGAAAGGTTGGAGGGATGATGCTCTGGATCACAAAATGCCCCTTTTATACAAATATAATTTCACACCTCACAACCCAGCTGAAGAATGAAGGTTTCGTTTAAATTAAATCATATATAATTTCAGCATTCCCATATGATTGAGACTCTTGTAAGTTTGACAGTGTAATTGCACAAATTTGCACCCATACCACACCAATATAGACAAAAAGACAGACAGACAGGAGTACGAATCAGAAATACTGACAAATATAAATAAGTAAGATGTGATTAAGTAATATTTTCAGAAGTAATATTAAGCATGTCAAAGTATAGAATCTGACTCACCATGTTCATCAGCAATGTCGGATAAAGATGCCGGGTTTCTACAAATAGTACATTATTATGTTTCAAGTGAATGTTTAACCATGTCACTCACTACTGCAAAGAACATGACTTGTGTTTTACACAGTTATTTTCGGAAATCCAAGGATTGCTATAAAGTGCGTTAGCTATATTTGATTCCTCTTGAGCATTGAATGTATTAAAATCCCTAATTGCGCTAATACATCAACCCGGGAATTCAACACATAAAAGACGTACATGCAGCAAACGGGTTTTTTGACATGGATTTATATATAGATGTACTTATTGCCGATTTTTGATCACGATCACGACGGCTCAAGTTCCTCAGATACAATAATTGAATTGAATTGATTTCCATTAGTTTCGCTCTGTTTCCCTCTGTATTCTGTTTGTCAATTATAGATAATTCATCTATTAAAGTTTGAGACTTCTTCGTGGTATAAATTTGCAACAATAAAACTTACGTTGCTATCACATACCCCCTCCCACCAACCAATCCACGCACTCCAACAATTGACATAAAACTCACCCACCTCACACATAATTTGTAATAGTATTATTATATCTTATACAGAATTAGGTACTTAAGGTTAGCAACTATTTTAAACTGTTGCGATTTGGTAGTTCACAGCATCTTGGGAATGGTAGTGAGCTTTGGCAAACATTGCATTGAATTCAAATATCACATATAAATATACTTATGTAGGTCTTGTGGTTTTGAGTTATGTTGTAGCTGAAACAACAACACTTTTGTAAAACATAACTCATTCACAACAATAATCAAGCAAGTTTATGATTTGTAGAATGAAATTTGTTGGCTGCTTCGACCAACAATACCCTTTATAGCTTGTACTAATAATAAATATTTCCCATTCTTCAAACATTTGATTTTTGTTCAAGTTGCGTAAATATCCATGTTTTGCAATATCTGGTATGCAAGTTAAATGACATTTAAAAATGCCAGTACATTTAGATGCATCAAGCGCAACATTGCTGATGTGAAATTTACACCAATGATCGTCTGCATTACCTCTGCCCTATGTTAAGCATTCAGTTGAAGGTACCGAAATTGGTGTAAATTTACAGAGCTCAGTTGCATCTCAACGAGAGAATTATATGTGACTTTTAAAATGTGACAAGGAAACCATATATATATTACTGTATGCAGTATAAGTGCTGCTTACAAACATTGTTATTAATACGAAAAAAAATATTAATTGTGTTTTCTTAAGCTATGTAAGAAAAGACGATAATACAATGTCTATCGCAATTGGTAACTTTAATTGTTTGCCTATGACACTATATCCCTTTGCTCGCTGCCAAGTCATCATCCTCCTCCATTCAGGTATGCTTGTTGCTTGGATCTCTGCTTCACGGTTGTTTAAATTTTCTAACAAAACATTATAAAAATGTTCAATTCTAGACCTCTACAATATCAACAGCTATCACATTAATATATACATTTTCCCTATTTTAACATATATTTTCGTTTCTTTATCGATTCATATTTTTCTGCTTTTTTGTTGTAATTTTTATTATATAAACTGTATATGTGTGTGCAAATTGAGGGCGGTATTTACATATTTTGAAATAAATAGCGCCATCAATGTCCACCTTTACTTAACAATGACGTTAGTTTTACATGCCATCAAACAGCCGTGACTTCATATACAACCTGGTATCCCAACTAAACTGCCGTATATAGTCAGTTTACAAATGATCTTAAACTGATCATATGCGGCAGTTTAAGATATCTTGAATAGCGCCCTCTGTTGAACGTATTTTCATTGTAGTGAATAAATATTTCAGGTAATGTGCGACACTATGGAATATAAAAAGCAGGATATTGGTATGTTAAAAATTGAAATGAGGTATGGGGCTGGCTGGGGGTGGCTACGGGGCGTTATCTCAAGGACAATATTGTTCAAGGTTGCGCCGCAGGCTTACAAAGAAACAATAGCAATCAAGGTTAAACTTTAAATTAACACCCGATAGAGGGCAGGGCCTGAAGAATGAGGGAAATTATGGGGTAAATATTTAACGGAATAAACTGCATAATCATATTCCGTTAAAATCTTATTTTAACTTATCAAATTACTAGTTTTTATATTCTATGGTGTCAAATATTTATTCACAACGTTGTAAATACGCATTAAATACGATTAATAACAACAGAGGGCGCTATCACTTTTTCTCATAAACTGCCGCATATGATCAGTTTAAGATCATTTGTAAACTGACTATATACGGCAGTTTAGTTGGGAGACCAGGTTGTCATATAAGCACAATTCTTATAGATTTTTCCATCTATACATGTAATTGGTGGCAAAACCTGTTAGTTTTGGTTTGCTGAAATCATTCAGATATGGAACCTGAAGATACGCCAGTCCTTCAAACATCTCTAACAAACTTTTGTGGATCTTGTTAAAAAATAATTCTTCTGATTATTTATTGATTTGCTTACTAAAATGTTATTCACATTGATAGTATGAAAATAATTGCAGTTGTTTGTTTTCCGTAAATGTGTTAATTATGATCGCTGATAACCTAGCAATATAATACCGAGAAGTCAAGTGTTTGTGTGATAGGGCATTTCGTGATCCACAGCCTCATCCCCCACTTTTCTCAAAAAAGTTGAGATTTTTATACCACTGGAAACCTCTGGCTACATAATGTTTATGTACCAAAAATTTCTTGCAGATTAATTTGTTTAGCAAAAATATCGACGTCAAATTTGAATTTCATTCTGATATACCAGAACGAAATTACAACACATTGTCTATGGAGCATGTAATACACATAATTATTCATAACTCGCAAACGCAAAATGGGAATCAACTGAAATTTCAGGAGTAAGCTTTTTTAGAGGATATCTATTGACAAATGTCATAAAAAGAGGATGCTAGGATCATAAAATCCTCCTTTAATATGTTCATTTATTACATGCATTTATGTTTGATTACCTGTGATGGGTTCACCCGGTTCATCGTAAATTGCTTCAGCCGACAGATGTATTGGGCTATTCCAGAAAAAAGATGCACACCCCCTATAGAGGAGCTTGAATTTCCGAAATTTTTGACCAGATATGATTGCAGGAAATGCAGACTTTCAAAGTGTCTACATACAAAGAAAGCCAGGAAAAAATACTTCATAATCAAAAATCCTAAAATTGAGGGACTCATTGCGCTATTCCAGAAAATAGATGCACACCCCCTATAGAGGAATTCGGATATCCAGACTTTTTTGTTCAGTCATTATTGTTGGAAATCTAGACTTTTAAAGTGCCCAAAGGTGAAAATATCCAGCAGAAAAATAGTTCAAAATTTCCAGTAAAATTGACAACTCGAATTCCAGTCGTTTTCAGGAATCAAGTTTGAAAATACAGACATTTCTTTTTATTGATGATAGGGAGTGTGCACTTATTTTCTAGAATAGCCCATTATGTTAAGATTGTGGTGGTTGAACGATTGCAGACATTCTAAATTTAACTTAAGCAAAATGACAAACTAAACAAGAAGTGCACGTACTTGCCATTTTTCATGTTTCAGCTGACTTGGACAGCGAAATGATATGGTTTTATATGTAGCCTACTTAATGCCTATAGGGTGGTGTGTCCGATTGACCTTTTTTCATAGCCATATGAACTGTTTGTATATTATTCAGTATCAACGAAGGAAGGAATTGAAATTAAGAAAGACACAAGAGAGAAACCACGAAAGAAACAAAGAAACATATTTACTTTTTTTTAGTATACTTTATTTAAACAGACCAACTATAGGTTATTCAAACAAGTTAATGTCCACATAGATATATCCTTATTTTTTGTATCGAATTGAAACAAGCGATTAACGATCTCTTCAATTAATTCAATTTATTGTTTAAATAAACATAATACGGTTATTTGCCATGATTGCTTGCAATTATCTTTGTGAATGTAAATTGTCTTATGACGATAAAATCTACTAAATGGTTACCTATTTACATTAGAAGAGTTTGATAAGCTAATAAAACGTTTAACTTATCACGATCGAGCTCATACCATTCTGTATAAGATATATAATTTAAAAACCCAATGTAAAACATTTGTTTGAGGACTTCATGTAGTATTTACACAGTTCTATTCAGGTATGTAGCAAAATAAAGTCATACTCCTCGTATTATAGCTATAATAATATAATTATTGTGTTTATTATAGAAAGATATTTTCCGGAGCCTACCCTAAAGGAACTAAACTGTTTAGCTACATTCCAAGATAATATGTTTGTTATTGCCAATGTTTAGTGGTTGCTTAAGGGCGATGGTTCTCGGTATGATCTTGTAGTTTCTATGAATACCAGTCCCAGACATTTGTCATTTTGTGGTAAAGATATTACCCAATAGGTATTTTGGTAGTTTTGAGATGAGTAAAACACGTACAATTTAGAGTCTAAAACCGGGTCAGAAGTCTCACATTATTGCCTTATAAACAGCCACTCTGATCACAAACATGCTCATCTTTAACTTAATTTATCACTGAACTATAAAACTGGAAATGACTCAAATGAGACCTTTTTTGGATGACGTAAACAATTAAACTGAAACTTTTTAATATAGAAAACGCGTTTTAGTTTAGGATAAAATATATCAATGAAACTGTGTTGGTAAATATTTACTAAACACTGTTTTGTGTCTTTTGCATACCTAAATCGTAACATACTATAGTTTGCTTCTCTGTTGAGAAAACATCCCTGTGAAACTGGTGAAACGCCGTTACGCCCCGTCGCCATAGTGAAGTAAACATTTGAGTTCATTTACCTCCCACTGAAAGACTCCGTTACGAGAGTATAGTTTCATGATATCGGCATTCTCAAATTAGGCAAATAGTGTTGAAATTATGAAAATACGTGCGTTCTCGTCTTTAATTATTCACTAGGATATTGAAAATGAGGACATTTAGCAATCTATTAAAACATGGTTAAATTCGTATTTTGAACTACACTGAAAGAGTATTGACATGTCCTTTAAATATTATAGAGAATGTTATGGAGTGGAGAAAAGGAAAAAAAAGCAAACATTTTACTCTCTAAATTCATTCGATTGAATATTCATTCAATTGATTTTTTTTATATAATAGTGATGAATATAAAACATTTAATATTTCTTTAAATATTTAACATCTTCTTACAATATATTCAAAGCTTGTGCAGGGGATTTAAGGGAATTAAAAGAAGAACTTATTAATGCTTAACTGCAATTTTCCCTTTCAGCAACAAATCATCTGAAACAAAGCCCTAAAACACGTTAATTATGCACAATTATTATAGAGATGCTTTATGCAAGGCTTTACCTTTATATGATAGCTAACAGGGTACTTGAATAATGATCACATGCTCTATCCGGGTGAAAAAAATTGCAACGACAGAAGGGCTTATATTTTTATAAGTTGAACAAGGTGTGCTTCTTTGTGTAGCACGGTAATGAATTTGTCTTACTACTAGAAGTGAGCACAGGGTTATCATGGATTTATCCCACGGCTGTTTGATATGATCATTTATTAGTTTTTCAAACAAAATATCATGTACAACCCAATTTTAGGCTTAAACAGCTAAAAGCGATATAATGCTAATAGATTCTTTTGAGTCATTTTCAACTTTACATTTCACCAAGATATCAAATTATTCACTTTTGCAGCATTTTTTTAAAAGCTTTTTGGATATAAAACGCATCTATTTATGACCAAATTGGTGGCGCTATTTAGTTACTGAAAATTACTCTTTTAAGCTTTTAATACGAACAATTTCTTTTATTTTTTGATGAAATATGCTTATAACATTTCTTTGCTGCTTGTTTCACCTATTCCATCTATTTTAAAGGCAGTATTGATCATCTACCCCTTGCAAATTAAGAAATATGATTTAGGATAAATAGCGCCATCTATAGTTTGCATTTAGTTAATAATGAACCCAATTCTATATACATCAAACAACCGTGATCCCGACAAAAGTGAAAACTCAAATGAATGTACAGTTACACTGTGAATAGTGATAAAGTCCTTGCTATTCAAAAGCAGCGAAATGGTCCTTTGAATTCAAGGATAGAACGAGCACCCTTGAAGATCATCCAAGGTCCCACAGACCTGCTGACTTCACCACTAATGACATCGGTGCTTGTAAAAAGACATTGAAAATGAATAAAGAACCAGAACTATGAGCAACACAAATGCACACAAATAGTACTAGTTGACAGAATTGGGTCCACACCTCCTTTACACTTAGAATGACGGCCGAGACAAGCTTCATCCATATTTGGCTACAGGTGATTATAGATACATTAATTACTGGGATTTAGAGTCCATTCAATGGCAGCACTATTGCTGGATTAACTCTGAATCTGCCACTCGGTTATTATTGTGCAAGATTCAAGGCGATGCTTGATGACAGATCTTTTGCCAAAACATTCATAGACATATACGGGTGTATCATACAATTTTCATGGCAAAAGTTAACTTAGGATACTATTAACTGCTTCCAAAATTGAAATAAACTAATAAGAATTCCACTTCCTTATAGATGCTTGTAACACGACAATATTGATTAGGATAAAATGTAATGTATTTTGGTCAAATTAATAGCCTTGAGTTGGAAGAAGATGCAATTTGACAAGCAACAACATGAACACAATCGTGCTTATTACGTACAAACCTTTGAAAGCCATAGTGTTACATACTATGCATTCATGTTCATGTACTGGAATGCTGAAATTAGCCAACTTGTGACTCAAGTCTCTCCTAGCGCAATGCGCATGGATATATTCTTGTTTATCTACTCATTGTAAGCATTCACGAGGTAGAATGAGAGCAATTAATTATAGCTGATTCAGACAGGACTGTTAAAGAATTTGGAACAAGACGTTTGCTCTAAATGTTTTGAGTAAAATTCTTAGTCCCTCTTTTAAAACATCCCGATGGAAATAAATGACCTGCAATTGCATTGCCTAGTATAATACATTGCTGCAGAATGAACCAACATAAAATGGCAAGGATAGAATTCACATCAAAACTCGCGGGAAATATTGTCTATATCTAGTTTCCCATTGGATCATGCATTATGTTGTAGATCCTGAGTGAAAGTATGAGGCCCGTTACCTAAGTAATGACAACTTTTCCCCAAGCTCGCGGACACTGAATAATGGTCTTTCTCTATCAAGACATATATCTGACCCACCAACGTCTCTTGTATGATTTACCTTACATCATCAACCATTCCCATGTTGAACCTATACGCAAGATTCTAAAAGCTTGCCATTTTGAATTTGTTATGATCTCGGTGTCGATGTTTTGAACAGCAGTCACAACACATTACTACAAATAACCCCTTTTATACGAGCAGACAATTGAAATTTCCAGTGTTACCATCAAATGTATAATTTAGTCGAAATATGATTTTTTTGTGAATGCAAAGGAAAATGTCATTATTTTGGCCAATGTATAAATAATCGAAACCTGTTATTGGTTTAGTGCTTCTTGAGATATAACACCTTGGAAATTTAAAAACACCTGTTAAAATTTCTACCATACATTGACCTCACTCCAGTAACAGCGTGCATGTAATGAGATCCGGTATAGTTTATAATAAGAATACAACCTCCGCTCCTTTTTTCGACTATCAGCAGTAGATAGCAAGTTAATTCAGTTAATGTCTTTTTCAATTTCTTCAACGATTAGGGCAAATTAGAGGTTAATAACTGCGCATCGGTTATTTGGAGGGTATTGTGAAAAATCTAAACATTTTGACTTTGGAACAGAGGAATATCTCGAGTGGCATAGCCCGAGGGATATTCCGAGGTCCAAAGCAAAATGTTTAGATTTTCACAATGTCCGATGCAAAAATCATAACCGTCCCTTTCATCTCTTCCCTTTACAAAATAGCACAAAATTGTCCTCAAAAGTTTCATTAGAGGTTGAAGCCCTGTAATTTCTGGCTTTAAATCAATTGAGGATGACATTTTTAAAAGATAAAAACGTTTTAAAATAGAAAACGCATTTTAGTTTAAAATAAAATATGTTAGCCAAATTGTGCTGGTAAATATTTAATAAACACTGTTTTGTGTCCTTCGCATATAGACGAATCCAAGGAGCCAAGTCATGGTCAGGATTTGGTCGGACATCTTTGGGTAGCCGCTAGCACCAACCTGGTGTTTTGAGCGTCCAATTGTGCAAATAAAAGCCGCCTAACACCCAGAGAAGATGCAAGGACGAGGAGGGTTAATAGAATAACAGCTAATAATATATATAATGGAGATAATTCCGCAGGTAATCCCGTCGCATCTATTCATACATAGTCCTTTTGTTCGCAAGTATATCAATGCATAGATACCGCGTGTAGTTAATCCGATTATTATGTCACTTCAACAGCGAATAGACCATGCTGTGTGTTTTGTCGAAGAGAACTGTATTGTGTTATTCTTCTGTCTGTCTGTGTTTTCGCGGAAGGTGTAAAACGGGTGATGGAATGCAGTTTAAAATTTGCGCCAAGGCCGAGTCATTTCACATTTTGAGTGCATTGTAGCCGAGGGCTACCCAACTAAAGGCTGCTAGTCAGGTGTAGGAATGCGTGAATTTGGATTCCTCTATACCTAAATCGTAACATACTGTAGTTCGCTTCATTGTTGAGAAGACATCTCTGTGAAAGGCCCGTCGCCATAGTGAGGTAAACATATGAGTTCATTTAGCTCCCCCCTCCCATGAAAGCCTCCGTTACGAGAGTATATTTTCATGATATCGGAATACTCAATTTGAAATGATGAAAATACGTGCGTTCTTATTTTAAATTATTCACGAGGATATTGAAAATGAAGACATTTAGCAATCTATTAAAACATGGTTAAATTCCTATTTTGATCTACACTGAAAGAGTATTGACATTTCCTTTAAATATTATAGAGAATGTTATGGAGTGGAGAAAAGGAAAAAAGCAAGCATTTTACTCTCTCTAAATTCATTCGATTGAATACTCATTCAATTGATTTTTTTAAATATAATAGTGCCTGCGCATGATAAATATAAAACATTTAATATTTCTTAATATTAAACATCTTCTTACAATATATTCAAAGATTGTGCAGGGGATTTAAGGGAATTAAAAGAAGACTTAACAATGCTTAACTGCAATTTTCCCTTTCAGCAACAAATCATCTGAAACAAAGCCCTTTACTTGGGATACTTAGCTATACTATTAACTGCCTTCAAAATTGAAATAAACTATTATTAAGAATTCAACTTCCTTATAGATGCTTGTAACACGACAATAGTAATTTGGAAGAATATGTAATGCATTTTGGTCAAATTAGCCTTGAGTTTGAAGAAGTTGCAATGTGACAAGCAACAACATGAACACAATCATGCTTATTACGTACAAACCTTTGAAAGCCATAGTGTTACAGACTATGCATTCATGTTCATTGGAATGCTGAAATTAACCAACTTGTGACTCAAGTCTCTTCTGGCGCAATGCGCATGGATACATTCTTGTTTATCTACTTATTGTAAGCATTCACGAGGTAAAATGAGCGCAATCAATTATATCTGATTCAGACAGGACTGTTAAAAATAAATATCCAAGTGTTGGAACAAGACATTTGCTCTAAATTAAATATTTAGAGTAAATTCTTAGTAATTCTGTGCCTCTTGTTTTGGATGTACATAAAAAAAAAACCATCTCGATTGATGTAAATGACTTCCAATTGCATTGCCAAGTATATGTTGCTGCAGGATATTGTGTGAAAATTATTATTTATATCTAGTTTCCCATTGGATCATGCATTTATGTTGTAGATCCTGAGTGAAAGTTTGAGGCCCGTTACCTAAGTAACGACAACTTTTCCCCGAGCGTGCGGACACTGAATATTTGGTCTTTCTCTATCAACATATCTTCAACTAGCGTCTTTTGTATGATTTATCTTACACCATTAACCATTCCCGTGTTGAACTCAGACCTGAGACGAATATAACCATGGTATCTGAACATAATTATACGCAATAGTCTAAAAGCTTACAATTTTGAATTTGTTATGAGCTCGGTGTTGGTGTCTGGAACAGCAGTCACAACACATTACTATAAATAACCCATTTCATGCGAGCAGTCAAGTAAAATGCAGTGTTACCATCAAATTTATAACTTAGTATTATGTTTGTTATGAATGCGAAGGAATAAAATTATGTAATTATTTTGGCAAATGTATAAATAATCGAAAACTAGTATTGGTTTAGTAGTTCTTGAGATATAGCTCATTGGAACTTTATAAACATCTTACTATCCTTTAAAATTTTCTATAATACTATACATTGACTTTGTCTAAATCCAGTAACAGCGTGCATGTAATGAGATCCGGTATAGTTTATAATAAGAATACAACCTCCACTCCTTTTTTCGGTTATCAGCAGTAGATAGCATGTTAATTCAGTTAATGCCTTTTTCAATTTCTTCAACGATTAGGGCAAATCTTTCACCTGTTTACGAAATGATATTGAGTTTCCAATTGCTATGATGTCTGTGTTTTATTCCCACTGGCAATAAGAAACAGATATTGGTTGTCTGTATGTATAATTTGAGGTTAATAACTGCGCATCGGTTATTTGGAGGGCATTGTGAAAAATCTAAACATTTTGCTCTGGACCTCGGAATATCCCTATGACTTTGGAACCGAAGAATATCCCAAGGGGCGTAGCCCCGAAGGATATTCCGAGGTCCCAAGCAAAATGTTTAGATTTTTCACAATGCCGACATATTACCGATACAAAGTTATTAACCTCATTCATAACCGTCACTTTCATTTTTTTCGCTTTACAGAATAACACCAAATTGTCCTCAAAAGTTTGCAAAAATAAACAATGTTTGCCTTTCCAGAAATCGAACAGGCTAAACCAGGACGACCAATAACAGAAGTGCAAATCACAATCTGTGCAAATATGATAGCGCGCATTCAAAAAATTGCAACCAGCGCGGGCGCAATTTATTCGACGCACAACACGACGCTCGTGGAAGTTACTGATAATTTACTAGGAGGTCAAGAAAGGTCAATAAATATGTCCATAAGTGTCTTGGTTAACATTATTACTGGTAATGATGAAATAATGATATGCAAACAACAAAGTTGTACAAACCTACGATATGTTCAGAACTTGTTTTGATAATGTGGAAAAATAGCTTTTAAAATAATTCGTTGCACAGGTAATTGATTATTTATTTTAGCTGCTTGCAAATACGTATAAAGGTCGTCTAACTGATATGCATGTATTACTATTTATGCACATAATTGTAAAATAAAATAGATAAATACAAGCTGTGTGTAAATGAGATATTTTGTTACTTGTGAGGTAAAACTCTTTCTCGTAGTTAGCTATAAATTGAAAATACTTTTTTTAATTTGAAAATTTAGATGGAATGTGATATTTTGAACATTTTAGACTTCCTCTCAGAATGAATTGTAAACTCTTAAGTTTCTCCTTCAGATGCAATTGAGTACATTATCCATCCGCTTGACATTTTCGAGCCAGATGGTTGAGATAAAAGATTAGGTAACATGTGTTGATCGTAGAAACACTTTTAATAATTCTTTGGGCATGTTGGGAGGTAAAGCGATGAGTATAATCTCCATGGAACACATTTTTGATTTGATTTTTGATTGTGGTCATCTATAAACAAATCACGGTCATTCACATTTAATGTTTCAAGGTCATAACAATTACTACTATACCTTTCTGCCCATGCTGAGAACGAGTTATTATGTAAGGCCAAATTAAAAAACGGTTTGTCTCAAAGCTCTCCAACTGTGAAAAATTAATGCGAAATGCGGTTTTTTTTTTTTTCAAATGTGACAAAACCTCAAAGTCCTATTCTACTGTATGAAGTGTTGTATTTAACATAAAGTGATGCTGCTATTGTATTAAAATAAAAGTAATCTAAGAGCAGGGGTCTGGTGGTTCATCGTGATGTACTTCCCCCCTCAGTAGACCCAAGTACAGGGAAATAATGAATTCCGGAGGTTTAAACAAAGTGTTCAAAACGGCATTTTGATTGTATTTAAAAAAAAAGGAAAAACACTAACTGGACCATCGATTCATTGGCCTCTTATAAATGGATAAGACCAGTACTCGATCATTTTATCGTCTCATCCTCAAAGGCGTTAATCTGAAATTCAAATTGAGGCAACTTTTGTCGCCAGTATAGACTGATTTTGGATCTGGTTTGGCCTGGAATCTTGCCTGCAGCCATCCAAAGTGAGCCGAGGGTGATCTTTTACGGAATCAAAACTGTTGACAGGACCCCTCTCCCTCTGCAAGGCCTCTTTCAAAGATGATCAATTAGAAGCAAGTTCAGGACTTTGATTTCCACTAACCATTACCGGGCTCTTCACGCCAATGTTGGTGTTGGTTTAGACATTTGGTCTTGATGTTCATTACATTTAAAGGCCATCTTGCCACAAACATACATGTTAGATTTTAGGGTCTCATTAAAGGGGATTTTAAAACTGACAGAACGTATATCATTGTATATTATTATCATGGTTCATGCGCAACTAATGCAGAATGATACAAATCTTCTTAATAAGTTTCATAGGTTCCCGTTAGCAGTAACTTCTATGGAGTTATATGAACCTGATAAATATTTCCGTTTTGCTCGTTTGAGGGGAAGAAAAAAGTACGCCAATTTGATTATCAGATTTGAAATTCAACGTCTGACTTATTCAGAATAATCAAGTTACATCTCTAAATTAAAGGTGCGTGCGGATTTCTGTATGATAAACATTAATCATTTTATCATTTGATGAATGGCATTGGAAAAAAATCACAGGTACTTCATGATTATAAAACAAAATTGAATGGGAATTATTGTACCTTGAGTGCCTCTGAAGTCCTCGTCTAAAGCAGCATGTAGACTTTTTATTAGACGTACAATATTGTATGTAACATACATTATTTAATCTATTGCCATTCAATTTCCAGTAATGTTTAAGTTCTAACGAATGTTTGATGACGTAAAATCGGTAATATATTTCTACCAGATATTATACGTAACTTATTATCGATTTGACGTCATCAAACATTCGTTAGAACTTAAACATTACTGGAAATAGAATGGCAATAGATTAACGCAGATATGTTACATACAATAGTGTACGTCTAATACTCGGAGTCTGCATACTGCTTAATGGATTTTAACTCCTCTTTCTGTTTGACTGATGTAAATCAGTTAACACAAAATGATGAAAAGGGTGAATAGTAAGGTTAGTAATTACATAGGTGATAAACACATCATATATAATTACATGTATAATTAGGTTCAATCTTAGAATATACTCATCAAAAACTCACCTTTTGCAAGGGCAAATCTGTCACCTGTTTGCAAAATGATATTGAGTTTCCCAATTGCTGTGATTGCTGTGATTCTCACCCACTTGGATAGATACGGATAGGGGTGTGTATGTTTGCGTATGTAGAATGCATCTCCAACAGGATTATCCCCGCTTCATTTCTTTATCAAAATGGAGAGATAGTGAAACCGATGGAAAACCTGTATTGTATTTCAGCATTATCAATCTTCATAATTTTTATAATATTATGTATTTCACATGCTTTCCGAAATTATTACATTTACGCATAATGTAGTATTATACTGTTAGGATAATATACCTTAATAGGTCATGAATACTTTTACGTTTGAAATACAAATGTTTTTGAAAAAACCAATACGAATTAGACAATGTTCCACAGAACTACAATGTTTGCGCATTTGTTCATACCAGGTCAAGAAAAGTCAATATGTCCACAAATGAGAAAAGATCGTTGTTTGAGCACTGCTCAAATTGTCATCTTATGCCACATTTTACCTTTGACACAAAACGACGAAAAGAGTGAATTTAAGGTTAATTATAATAACACAGCTGATAAGCACATCTTAATATATAATTACAGGCGTAATTAGGTTCAATCCTACATTATGCCCATCACAAACTCACCTAATACGTTCCTCAATACTAGGAAATTATCCACAAGCGATATAGCAGTATCTCATACGAGCATTAACTTGTAAGAGTAAACTCGCCTCAGGTTTAAAGCACTTATGAAACCTGGCTAATTTAGGACATGTCTTTGTATAAATTGCATAGAGTCTCAAAGAATCAGTCCAGGAAAAATGTGGAAAAAAAACTTCATGATTATAAAACAAAATTGAATGGGAATTATTGTACCTTGAGTGCCTCTGAAGTCCTTGTCTAATATATTTTACCTCTTCTTTCGGTTTGACTCTCTTGATGCAAACCAGTTAACACAAAATGATGAAAAGGGTGAATAGTAAGGTTAGTAATTACACAGGTGATAAACACATCATATATAATTACATGTATAATTAGGTTCAATCTTAGAATATACTCATCAAAAACTCACCTGATACGTTCTCCAATACTAGGAAATCATCCACAAGCGATAGAAGTCTCTCATACGAGCATTAACTTGTAAGAGTACACGCACCACCGGGTTAAAGCACTCCATGAAACATTGCTAATTTAAGGACATGGTTTCGGCTCAATCGTAATCATGGTAATTGTTTCAATGCAACTCTGATCTATTTTGGCTTTGTGTAAATTGCATGATATATAGAGTCTCAAAGAAGCAGGCCAGAAACGATATGTTAATTTCCTGAAAAATGTATACGATCAAGATCGCATTTTGAGACATGAAAATATGATGCTACAATTGTTACTAACTCCTTTATAAGGTAAACTATATCAAGATATATTAAGATATGACACGAAGACTTATATCATACCAGCTCAAATATAATTATTTATTTGAATGTAGTTTTCACGTAAATTCCACACGAATTCATGAAATTGAAGAAGGCATTGCTGTGTGTTATTATCTTATTAGAAACTGATAATCTGAATATTGAGGACCGTACACATGGTAACCTCTAGTAACGACTATTCCTCCATCTTGCGGACTCTGAACATAACTGGCTCAAATGGCCTGATGTTCTTTGCCAGCCATTAATGCATTATTGAAACGTATCATAAATTAAATGTTCCACTAGCGTCTTTTGCAGGATTCTTCATAAATCATTTATCCATCTCATGTTGTACCTACAAGCAATAGTCTAAAAGCTTGCAATTTTGAATTCATTTTGAGCTCGGTATCGATGTCTGGAACAGCAGTCACAACACATTACTATAAATAACCATTGTATATGCAAGCGGTCGGGTGAAATAACCATAGCGTTATAAAAATCATATTTAATCAATTATGATTGCCTTGAACAAAATAAAAATGCCAAGGAATAATGCAAGTATAAACAATCGAATACTTGTATTGGTTTAGTGCTTATTGACATACATTGTATCGTTCCGTGAAATTTTAGAAACATCTTATTATCCGTTACACTTTTCTACCATACATTGACTTCGTGTAAATCCAGTAACAACGTAAAATGTAATGAGATCCGGTATATTATATTATGAGAACACAACCCTTTTCTGCTATCAGCAGTAGATAGCAAGTTAATTCAGTTAAAGCCTTTTCTAATTTCTTAAACGATTAGGGCAAATCTGTCACCTGTTTGCAAAATGATATTGAGTTTCCCAATTGCAGTGATTGCTGTGATTCTCATCCACTTGGATAGATACGGGTAGGGGTGTGTATGTTTGTGTAGGGGTGTGTATGCAGAATGCATCTCCAACAGGATTATCCCCGCTTCATTTCTTTATCGAAATGGAGAGATAGTGAAACATTATCAATCTTCAAAATTTTTATAATATTATGTATTTCACATGCTTTCCGAAATTAATACATATATATTTTACGCATAATGTAGTATTATACTGTTAGGATAATATACCTTAATAGGTCATGAATACTTTTACGTTTGAAATAAAAATGTTTTTGAAAACACCAATACGAATTAGACAATGTTCCATAGAACTACAATGTTTGCGCATTTGTTCATACTAGGTCAAGAAATGTCAATATGTCCACAAATGAGAAAAGATCGTTGTTTGAGCACTGCTCACATTTTCATCTAATGCCGCATTTTACCTAAGACACAAAACGATGAAAAGAGTGAATATTTAAGGTTAATTGTAATAACACAGGTGATAAGCATATCTAATATAATTACAGGCGTAAGTAGGTTCAATCTTACATTATGCTCATCACAAACTCACCTGATACGTTCCTCAATACTAGGAAATTATCCACAAGCGATATAGAAGTATCTCATACGAGCATTAACTTGTAAGAGTAAACTCGCCTCAGGATTAAAACATTTAGAAACCTGGCTAATTTAGGACATGTCTTTGTATAAATTGCATATAGTCTCAAAGAAGCAGTCCAGGAAAAATGTGGTAATTTCCTGAAAAATATAATTGACCTAAATTATTAAGATCGCATTTTGTATCTACGACATGAACATATAATGCTACAATTCTTAAAATCATAATTGATGAAGTAAAATATCTCAGGATATATTACGATATAACACGAAGACTTAATCATAACTTCAAGCGCTGCAATTAGTGTATAGCATAAATGTCATAATCCATCTAAAAAAAGGAGGCAATTTAATTTTTATTATGGGTTTCGGCGATAATTTCTTCAGGAACATACATGTTATAAATATAATCCGAGCTAACATTGAATTGAGACTAGTATACCAATTTTGTGGATGCCCAGATTTGGGGTCAACTTTATGAAATGTTATGTGCTTTGTAGGTCACCTGATGGCTGCTCATAAATCTGCTATATAATATTTAAAATAAAGCCAATAGCCAAGTTGTCACCTTCAAACATCGGTTCTTCGAGTATCGCATTTGGATTCTCTGGTTTATTTTATGTCGTAAAATGAATATAATCAAGAGCTGAAATTTGAATGTTTTGTTTAGGACAACATTTCGTAAGGGCATTGCGTATTCTACAGTAGAACCAGATATCTTACCAATAACGATTTACTGTTTAAAAGGACATTTCGTGATCCACAGCCTCATCCACCCAACTTACTTCAAAAATGTTGAATCATCAGAAACATAGGATTACAAATATTTGTGTTCATAAACTTTATAACAGATTTGGTCGTTTGACAAAGATATCGGCCAATTTGTATTTTCAATGTCCGAATCAACTTATGAGTTTAATCTGTTAAAGATATCGGCCAGTTTGTATTTTTAATGTCCGAATCAACTTATGAGTTTAATCTGTTTTCGTGGATATCTATTGAAGCATTCCTTAAACATGATAAATGCTAAAATGCTAATAAGGCTCACGGAAGGTCGCGATGTTTTATACAAATATCCTTCCCTCCACAAATGAGAAGAAATAAGGACATCATATCTTAAAAATAGTTTATTATTATTTGAGATAAATGTCGTTTGTGTGATTGTATTACAAATAAATGCATGTTTCATACATGTACTTCACTAAAAGTCGATATCCGTTAACCTATTTACGAGGGGCGGTCAATAAGTTCGTAGAATAAGGTACTTGAAAGAGTTCTATCTATCTATCTCTCTCTTGAGCATGGTCACTACATACCTTAATGTACCCGTCGCAATTTTTCTTGAAACCTTCTATGTCAACAAAATGGAAGTCTTCCGATAGCTCCTTGAGCCACTCTTCAGTAAAGGCTCACCGCCATTGATCATCAGCAACCCTGATATTATGAATGTAGGACTTAAAATTCTAAAATAGGTTTCACTACCTGGAGGCCATGCCTGAACCACAATATGGTTACTTGAATTAACCGACCCCTATGTCGTGAATGGCAGCTTGACAAACTAAGAATAGCGTACAGAAGAAAATCCGAGAACAGCCACATTCCTACCATCAACCTTCTTCACATGATGGCTTGCCTCAATTTTGCTATCAAAATTGTATGATATATGCCTATGATTGTACTTTCGTTTGGCAAATGATCTGTCATCAACACTATCCCTGGATCACAGAAACAGCGATGAAGCCCTTGCACAACGGTGACCGAGTGATGATCTTCTAAGGGGCGTGAGATCCATGTGCTTCCACTAAATTCACTCATAATTTCAGTGATTAATGTATGCATTATCATTTTTAACCTCATATAGATTAAACTTGCCTTGGTTCTCATCCTAAGTGTATAGAAAGTGTGGACCTGAATATGTTAACTGGTATCAATTTTGTACATGAAGATTCCGGGACCCCATCTAGAAGACGCCATAGAATACCCATATGTTAATGTATTAATATTGAAAACACATTCATCAGAGTTGTCATATTTTGTGGCTATCTCATCTTTCTTATTTGGCTCTTTATTCATTATCAATGCTACTGTACCAGCGCGTATATCATTAGTGGTGACGTCATTAAGTCTTTTGGACCTTGGATGATCTTCAAGGACGCTCATTCCATTCTTGAATTCTAAGAACCATTTCGTTGCTGTTGAATACCAAGGACTTCATTACCATTTACAACAACTGTACACTGTTAAAGTTTATTTGAGTTTTCGCCACCGTCGGGAGAAATTTCCATGATGACCCTGTATTCACTTCTGGTAGTACCTGTGAATTCATGGAGGTAGGCTTCCTCTGAAGAGTGTCCTGCCCATATACAGTGATGCAAAAATATAATATCTTTGCAGTAATGTTTTGAAGGAAGAAGCTTTCAAATGAGGCCAAATTCAATACCGTGCGACAAAGTAGCATACCGAGTTCTACGAACTTTTTGACCGGCCCTCGTAGGTATGTCAAAGAAACAACGACACCAAATTCATCAACATGAGTGGTGAACGATTTAATTCAATTATTCATTCATTCATTCATTCATTCATTCATTTATTATTTTTCACTCATCAAATTACAAAAATCAAGAATACATACAAAATCATAATATAAGTGAGAGAGTGAAGGAATCACAGGAAAGGCCAAGGAGAGGCCTGAAAATCTGTGATCCCTTGATTGGTTAATTCATCATTTGACATGGCAGCAGACTGTCACTTCAATGAAGTAACAGTAAGCTGTCATATCTTGATATGAATTAACCTAAATACATAAAAAAAATAACAGTTAACAATAGTAAATAAGAAAATGCACAACACAAATAAGTAATATACAATATAAATATCCAATGTGGTCATATAAACCAGATACAATAAGAGTTAATAGTAACTTTGCATAAGATGTTGTTTAAATACATGGCGGAATTGATTAATCGATGATGATCTTTTAATGCTGTTATCAACATTATTCCATAACTTAGTAGCTGCATATTTGATGGATTTTTCACAGAAAGCTCTTTTGATAAAAGGAAGCCTCAGACGATCTTTATTTCTGGTGTTTAAGTCATGGATTTTAGACTGTTTTATAAACAAATCATCAAAAACACTTGGTAAAAATCCATTTTCATGCTTGTACATAAATAAACCAAGTTCAAATGTATACATATCCCTGACACTTAAAGTATTATACCTAATCAGTAAGGGATTAGTGCTACTTCTATAATCACTTGCACTTATAATACGAAGTGCCCTCTTTTGAATTTTAAAAGATCATTTATGTATGATGAACATGCACATCCCCAAGCTAAAATACCATAGTTGATATACGGTAATATCAACGAACAATACAATGTATGTAGCGCCTCATGTGGGAGGAAGTTTTTTAATTTATTAATGATACCTACATTTCTTGAACATGTTTTTACAGTATTATCAATATGTTCTCTCCAAGTGATATTCTGGTCGATTTGTAGACCTAGAAACTTAGTGCTTGGCTTAGTGCTTAGTGCTTAGTGCTTATTCATTCATCCCTGTAATAAATAAAATATAAAGTAAAACTAGCGGGGGAAACTCTCATACATTATTAATACTACAATACGCAAATAGGCTAAGTAGGATACCCGGTTAGGATGACACTTTTCTTTTGCATATCAGTATGTAGATGCTTTGTTTCTATATGGGGTGAAATGTGTGTCGTCTTCCATTTTTAGAGTTTGATTTAGGTGGGAATCGTGAGAACACCGCCTAATGCTATATAATAATTACCCAGTGGCAATTCACCACCATCTTCTGAATTATTCAGTGAACTAGATAAAGGCGATATATATTTTTTTCTATAATTGTGAGTTCTTTGGTGCTTTGACTTACAATAACCATTTGATATATTTAATCGACTTAATGATTAGAAAATAAATTTAATGGAAAAGATCGTTGTTTGAGCACTGCTCAAGTTTTCATCTAATGTATTTTATCTCCTCTCGCTAGAAATCAGTGACACAAAACGATGGCAAGAGTGAATTTAAGCTTAGTAACAATTACACCGGTGATAAGCACATCTTATATAATTACAGGCATAATTAGGTTCAATCGTACATTATACTCATCACAAACTAACCTGATACGTTCGCCAATACCAGAAACTTATCCACAGGTCTCTCATACGAGCATTAAACTTGTAAGAGTAAACTCGCCTCAGCATTAAAGCACTTATGAAACCCGTCTAATTTAGGACATGTCTTTGTATAAATTACATTATAGTCTCAAAGAAGCAGGTCAGAAAACAATGTAATTTCCTGAAAAATATAATTGACCTAGATCGCATTTTGTATCTACGACATGAACATAAAATGCTTTAAGAACTTAATTAATGAGGTAAAACATCTCCAGATATAACACGAAGACTTAATCATACCCTCAAGCGCTGCAATTACTGTATAGCATAAAATATCAGAATCCATCTAAAAACGGCGACAATTTAATGTGTATTATAAGTTTCTGCGATTTTAATTTCTTCAGGAACTTGCAAGTTATAAATATAACATGAGCCAACATTTAATTGGGATTAGTATACAAAATTTTGTGGATGCCCATGTTTGGGGTCAACTTTATTACACTTCATGTGCTTTGTAGGTCACCTGATGGCTGTTCATAGATATTATAAATCTGCTTGGTTGATAGAAGCCAATAGCCAAGTCAAAGTTTGTCACCTTTAAGCATCGGTTCTTCGAGTATCGCATTTGGATTTTTTTGCTCTATTATCTGTCGTAAAATGAATACAATCAAGGTCTGAAATTTGAAACTTTTGGTTAGGGCAATTCTCGTGAAGGCATTGCGTATTCTGCAGTAGAACCAGATATCTCCCCTCATCACGATTTATTGTTTAAAGGGATACTATTAGTTACCCCCTGTTTGTTCACGAAATACGGGAAAATATCTACGGTCTGGTGCCGTATTCCATGAAGCCGTAGATATTTTCCCGTATTTTGTGAGAACAAACAGGGGTAACGATTTTATCCTTTAGTGAACATGAATTTTGTTATCTTCCGACTTTTCGTTAACTTTGCTGAAAAAATTTAGTTTGATAATCTTACTGAAAAGTTGGCTAGTTTCTTCCTTGCTTTTTAACAGTGCAGCCATGCCGCGCGTGAAGTATGCGCGCGAGTCTAGGATATCGCCCGAGTCATGTTACGCAGACGCGCGCGTATTAGGACTACGCGGATAATACGGGAAATATTACCTGCCTGTATATTAATGAGGAGTACGCAGGTAATACGATTTTTTATCCAAGTGGTGTTTGACCAATGATATTACAGAATTCTTATCAACTAAAGGATAAATAAAAATATCCATCCCTCCACAAATGAGAGCAAATAAGGACATCATATCATATAAATACTGTATTAATATTAGAAACAAGTATTTGAGTGTGATTTTATTACATATAAATGTGTGTTTCATACATGTGCTTTAAAACAAACCTCAATATGCATCTATCCGTTAACCTATTTAGGTATGTCAATGAAATGACGACACCAAATTCATCAACATGAGTGGTGAACGATTTAATTCAATTATTCATTCATCCCTGTAATAAATAAAATATAAGTAAAACTAGCGGGGGAAACTCTCATACATTATTAATACTACAATACGCAAATAGGCTAAGTAGGATACCCGGGTAGGATGACACTGCTCTTTTGCATATCAGTATGTAGATGCTTTGTTTCTATATGGGGTGAAATGTGTGTCGTCTGCAATTTTTAGAGATCGGTTTAGGTGGGAATCGTGAGGACACCGCCTAATGCTCTATAATAATTTCCCAGTTGCAATTCACCACTATCTTCTGAATTATTCAGTGAACAAGGTAAAAGCGATATAATTGGTTTTTTTTAAATAATTGTGAGTTCTTTCGTGCTTTAGACTTACAATACAGTTCTTGCAGTAAATGTGTTTTTGCTTGCTTGGAATTAAACGCAGATTCCCTCTGATATAATTATTTCGAGTCTCAATTCAAAAGATACTTTAAAGACACAACAGTAGTATGTTAATTAGGTATGAAAACATCTTTGGGCAATCGTGTCCATTATAGTGAACTACAGACAATCTCTTCAGTCTACGTTGTAATATCCTATATACAAGGTGTATCAAAATAAAGTATACAGTTTAAAAAATGCCACTAGATTTAAAAGTATGAGGTATTTGGTAAAAATGCTTAATTGATAGCTGAATCAATAAATTATAATGAGAACACAACATTTGTCGAATATCATCAGTAGACAGCAAGTTAATTCAGTTAAAGCTTTTCCAATTTCTTAAACGATTAGGGCAAATCTGTCACCTGTGTCAAAATGATATTGAGTTTCCCAATTGCTGTGATTGCTGTGACAGAATGTATGTCCAACAGGAATATTCTTGCTTTGTTTCCTTATCGAAATGGAAAGATTGAATCCGATAGAAAACCTGTATTGTTTTTCAGTTTTATAAATTTTCATCATTTTTACAATATTATGTATTTCACATGATTTTAGAAATGTATATATATTTTACGCATAATGCGGTATATCTATTGTTAGTTTAATATACCTTATAGGTCATAAATACTTTGATTTTGAAATAAAAACGTTTTTTAAAAGACCCAATACGAATCAGACCATTTTAAAGGTTGGAGTCCTCATCTCAATAGAACAAATCCTAAGGCAAGAGAACTACAATGTTTGCCCATTTGTTTATACCAGGGGGTCAAGCAAAGTCTTGAAAAATGTCTTGTCAACAAATAATGGTATGCAAAAACTTGTGCAAACCTACGATTTGTTCAGCAACTTTTGCGACGTATTTGCGGTGTCTTCGTCAAAAATGTTTCATAGCCTTCAATATATATACAGGGTGTCCCAGAAAAAATTACCGTGTGAATAAAATTGAACGTAAGTCGAGAAATAGACATTAGAATCCAAACATTTAAAATGTAACGCATAGCCTATTTTATTGTGCATCACATACGAAAATTTTATTTGATTCAGTTGACTGGTTGCGAAGGAATTAACGATTACATAATGCACGCATTAATGCTGTTCATTCCAAGTTTGATCAAAAGCGCTTTCTTCATGACTCGCTCACCGGTTCCTAAAGTTTGTGTATCTCATTAAATTTAGTCCACATTATATATTTTATAATGTGACGGTGTTATGTTATTCATGCTTTCACTGAAGATGAATATCAGTTTGTCCGAGAAAACTTTGATTTCTGCAATTGGAAGCTTTCCATCTTTAATTCTTTAGGTTGTGCAAATATGTTATATTTTAACTTTCCGAAGAACATTTGAGTCAGGAATGACAATGATCAAGTGCTTTAGGTGTGATTTTTGATTCGTCATTAATGTTGACGTTTTAAAAGATTTAAACTTTGAATTACAATTTCTTGGAAATATTCCAAAAACATTAATGTGTGTGAGAATTTGTTTAAGCCAGCTGGAATTCTTTATGCAATAGTTCTGCATCCAACATTTACATCAACATTAACACAAACAGATATTTACAAGTATCGAGCATCATCCTACATGCAAGCTTTCAATATCGTGAAGGTTTTCAAATTTGAACAAAACCTAATAAATGTTTTGCAAGAAACAGATTTTTTAAAAACGGAAAGGAGTTTACAGAACAAAATATGAAGGCCATTGACAGATGACCACTAGTGCGCATTGTGTTGAATGATCTTTCTTTCAAACTTGGAATGAAGTGAAGTGACGCATGCGTTATGTAATCGCTCATTTCTTCGCAATCAATCAACCGATTCCAGTTAAATTGGCGTATAAGATGCAGAATAAGATGGGCTACACGATGATGTTTAGATTTTTGGATTGTGATGTCTATTTCTCGACATACGTCCAAATTAATTCATCCGGTATTTTTTTCTGGGACACCCTGTACTTCGTTGCATGGTAATTGATTATGTTTTTACTACTAGCAGATTCTCCCATCAGTAGAAATGTTTGAAATGGATATGCATGTATCAAATATTTATGCACATAATGTTATGAAAACATAAAATAGATAAATACCAACTGTGTGTTAAAGAGATATCCTATACTCGTGAGGTAAAACTCGCGTAGTTAGCTGAAACTGGAAAAAGTTCTTTAATTCCAAATTCAGAGGCAATATGATATTTTGATCATAAAAGCCTTCCTCTCATAAAGGCAATTTGATATCATGAAAACGATTTTATCTTCGCATACTTTAAAACCTGAAGTTGCTCATTTGCAATATAAGGTAGTACAATATCCGTTCGCTTGACATTTTGGAGCCAGATGATTGAGATAGAAGATTATTTCGTAGTAAACAATTTTATGAATAATCCGTGGTTATATTGGGAGGCAAAACGATGTGTAATCGTCATGTAACACACTTTAGATTTAATTCTTGATTGTGTTGCTTTAAGTCATATAACAAATCAAGGTCACCCACGTTTAATATTTCAAAGCCATTCACAGCCGCATTAACGTTAAAGTCCACTGCTTTTTGATACCACATTGTTAACATGCGATTGCCAGACAAGATTGGACTGGTCAGTCAGCCCCAGGAGCGTAGTTTCAAACACCATCTGAAGCTCAATCTCAGCAGTTTGAAGACTAGGATGGCCAGGAGATTCCCTCATGAAGCAAACTTGCATTACCGCACACTTACTCGGATTGAGCTTAAGATAATTGTCTTTTGTCCAAGCATCCAGTTCCTGAACATCAGATCCAATTTGGCTGACTTGGTTGGCATGGTTAGCACGACGAACCTCTCCAATGCCGAGATCATCAACATACTTAAAGCTTTTAGTCGATGACACCATAGAAGTGCTGTTGAATGTACCAATAAATGTGATGGGCCAAGCTTAGTGCCCTGTGGGACACCACAAGAGAGAGTTTCCCATTCTAACAGGGCAGAGTGGTACTACACCCGTTGACGTAGATCTCTCGATAGCTAAAGTATAGTCGATGCAATCAAATGCTTTGGAGAAGTCACAACTAGGATTTGTACGATTGCTCCTTTGTCAGTACCTTTGAAGAATTTATCTGACTTCTCAGAATAATCATGTTACATCTCTAAATTGGTTTTTGTTCCTACCATTTTATAAAGTGTGCGTAAGGTAATTGATTTCTGTATACTGTATATACGTCATTTTACCATGGGCTACACGATGATATATTTAATCGACTTAATGATTAGAAAATAAATTAAATGGAAAAGGTCGTTGTTTGAGCACTCAGTTTGAGCACTGCTCAAGTTTTCATCTAATGCATTTTATCTCCTCTCGCTAGAAATCAGTGACACAAAACGATGGCAAGAGTGAATTTAAGCTTAGTAATAATTACACCGGTGATAAGCACATCTTATATAATTACAGGCATAATTAGGTTCAATCGTACATTATACTCATCACAAACTAACCTGATACGTTCGCCAATACTAGAAAACTATCCACAAGTCTCTCATACGAGCATTAAACTTGTAAGAGTAAACTCGCCTCAGGATTAAAGCACTCAAAGAAACCCATCTAATTGAGGGCATATTTATAAATTGCATATATATATTCGCGAAGAAGCAGCCCAGAAAATAATTTAATTTTACGTCGTATGAAAAATATAATTGACCAAGATCGCATTTTGTGTCTAAGATATGAACATACATGTATAATGCTACAATCCTTACGAACTTAATTGATGAAGTAAAATTATCTCAAGATATATTAAGCTGTAACACGAAGACTTAAACATAACCTCAAGCGCTGCAAGATTTATTGTATACTGCCCAAAATGCTATGACGTTCAATACTACCATCACGTTTACGCAAATATGCTCTTTAGCGTTTCGTAGTATCATTACCTTCACATTAAGTAGTCAACGTCAACATGGTCAGTAGAGAATGACCGACGCTGACCACTCCTATTGCTTCACTGATCCCGAAGAATTATATGAAGAACCTCTTAATTTAATATCTTTGTCATCTGAAACTAACTACTTGAAAAATAAGATGTATTTTTGCATCTTCATGCTAACCACAGGTAAGTGATAGCTATGTGGCTTTGACTTGGTTGTTTTACATTTGCGGTCATTGTCTTTAATGAAACAACCAACTCCTGGGACAGCTGTTCTATTTCGCTTTTATTAGATTTGTTCAAGATTTCCTTTTTCTTTATCTGTTTAATATAATAATCATGTGATGGGTGGACCCAATTGTAACCATTTTTAGAAAAGAAGGCTAAATATTTCTTACTCTGTACAGTCTCATTGCAAGATAAAAGGGGCTAAATTGGCCTTCTCATATGGGGCATGCTTAGAAAAGGGCATACAAACCAGGGTATGAGATATTAGAAATTATTTCTCTTAAACTTCGGGTTGGTGGGCTGAAATAGCTATTCGTGACACAGGATAAACTGTGCATATGAGATACAGTATGGGTTCAAGTGGAATTATATAGTTCACTGCTGAGCAAAACAAATTAATAGGTAAAATCTATGTTCATACACACTGGATGGACATACAAGATAACGAAACAGGCAGCTTATCATTACGATCATGAAGTAGCAGAACGAGAAAAGGGCTTAAGCAAGCGATCATGTCCTGAACGAACTTCTAAATTATCGGTTTAAAATCTTGTTTAATCAGATTTTCATGTTTTTTGCGCACCTACTGCAGAAAGATATACATCTTGTCAAGTTTTGCAATTGCGAAGGTTTACACGCTTTTCATTACTCCTGATATATGAACATGATAAATATTTCTATGTTGCTACAGGGGAAGAAAAAGAAAGTAAATTTTGCTTATCGTATTTTGAATTCAAATTACGTGACATCAGATTTATTCATAATACCATTTTCAAAAGGGTGCATGAGCAAATTGATTGATATTATCATTTTACCATTTTGTATGTCATCGGCAAAATCACTGGTACTTACTGATCAGAAAATTAAAAATCAAATGGGAAAGATCGTTGTTTAAGTGCCCCTCAAGTCTTCATCTAATGGATTTAACCTACTCTTCATGTTTAACTCTCTTGCTGGAAATCAGTTAACACAAAATGATGAAAAAAGGTGAATTTAAGGTTAGTAATTTATACATAGGTGATAAACACTTCTTATATAAATTACATGCATAATTAGGTTCAATCTGATATTATACTCACCTGATTCTTACCCGTTCTTCAATACTAGGAAATTGCCCACAAGTCTCTCAAACGAGCATGAAGAGTATAACCTCGTCTCAGGGTTACAGCACTCAATGAAACCAATGAAATCTAGTTTAGGCACATGTTAATGTTAAATTAAAATTGTCTTAAAATTTTGGCTCTGTATAAATTACATATTTGGGTCAGAGTTAGACCTGGTCTAAAGTTAGACCTGGTCTAACTGGAATTTAGTTCCATCAGGAATGGTCCTTTGCTCTTATTTCCTCCCTAGATTAGCTAGCAAATTTTCAGAATGTTCAAAAATAATACCAAATAACTAAAATATTACGGACCATAGAGGCTCAGAGAAGCAGGCCAGAAAGAAATTGTATTTAAATCTTTTTAAAACATTTTTACAGAATTGATTTTTTTTAAAATTAAAAACCGACGATAAAGTTTTTAAAAATATTGTTTTGTGCATTGTATGTGAAACTGAGAATGGCTCAAATGCTCAGAGATTTTTCAGAATGCTGTTTCTCAAAAAAAGTCACGATTTGTTTTTAAAATAATATTTGACCCCAGAGGGTCATTTAAACGTTCAGAGTATACGTACCACTCATATTTTTAAGTTCCTCCCATTTTTCCAAACGGGTGCATTGCCAGTGCTCTGACGAATACCAATTGCTGACGAAGTTCAGGAAGTATAATTTAGTATAGCCTCAAACTCCTGCAATAAATTTGTAAAGTTTATAAAGTCCGTTTGTCCCCTATAAATCTCAAATTCAGCTTCCTGAAGACTAATTTAGGCAAATTCACTACATTATAAGTACCATAATGGAGACTCATGGAAAAACCATTTTGCTAATAAAAATATTTAACACCATCTCCCTATACATCCATCCTGGTTACTATTTATCCCGTGTGGTTTATTGCAGACTCCTTCCAGACTAATCTTGGAACTTTGTGAAAAAATATTCCATACTTATGTCAAGTCTGTACTATCGCTAAAACTCAATATGCATCTCGCCGTTAACCTATTTAGGTATGTCAAAGAAATAACGACACAAAATTCATCAACATGAGTGGCGAACGATTTAATTAAATTATTCATTCATACCCGTAATACATAAATATATAAAGTAGAACTAGCTGGGAAAAATATTAATGCCACAATACACAAATAGGCTAAGGATAACACTGCTCTTTTGGATCTCAGTATATTGATGCTCTGTTTCTAAGTCCGCAAGAGGTAAAATGTATCGTCTGCATTTTTTAGAGATCAATTTAGGTGGGAATCGTGAGAACACCGCCTAATGCTATATAATACCACTGTCTACTGAATTAATCAGTATAGCAAGGTTAAAGCGATGTATTGTGTTTTCCTATATAGTTGAGAGTTTATTGGGGCTTTTAACCTACAATTCTTACGTTTTAATGTTTTAGTTGTTTTATTCCTTGTTTGGAATTAAAGGCAGTTTCCTTCTGACATAATTATATCCATTCTCAAGTCAACAAAAGACTTTAAAGTGCTTCAAAAGGACAAAAAAGTGTATTAATAAATTAAGTATGAAAAACCTCTTTGGGCAAATGTGTCCATTATTGTAAACGACAGACAATCAGTTCAGTTAACGTTGGAATATTCTGTATACAATGAATCTGTAGGTTAAAATGATGTGTTTTCAACCATTAGTTTTAAAGCTCCAGTCGATAGACTCGTTACCACTTTATATTTACATAAACTTTATATTCTTATAATTAAAACAAATTAACAGCGTGCCCTCGTCGTTTTAAACATCTGATGTTGTTTTTAGAATGACTTTTTTTATTTAACATTTGAAACGTGTTACCCCAATTATTTTGACAGAACCAAACTATATCTATAGGTATCATAGTGAATATACATAATTAAATCATTTACACAAATTAAATGTAGAATAACGAAAAAATTGGACATCATATTCTTATATGTTTAAAATTTAAATTTCCTTGTATCGTGAAGCTATTAGAAGGGGAATATGATACTGCAATTCATTGTAACTTCAAATCATGTAGCTGTTGTTTTAACGGGAAGGATGAAAACCATCGTTTATGTGATGCCTAAGCGTAAGCATCATCTAACGTGGCTTCGTAAAATGTACCTGAATTAGGTAGTCGTGGCGATTTCCTAGGATTTCTCTATCAGGTCTGCTTGGTTCGTTTATTTATGATCGATCACATATCTTTGCATTCCTATTAATTGAACTTTAGATATAGGTGATCAAATAGTGTAAATATTGTGTGAAAAAATATGATGTATTCAAAGATGTTACTATGTATTGTTAGACCATGTGTCCTATTTTTCTTCGCATCATTTTTGTGACACGCTTTTTGCAAAAACGGTTACCATGAACGCTGTATTATTTTCTTAAAGCTCTCCCCTAATGTTAACACGTGTACTACGTGCATTCAGTAGATGCCAATGTTAAATTTTATTCAGGAAATTGACGATCAGTAACGTTATTACCTCAGACGGTTTGATTGAATTAATTAGCTTTGAGGTTAAGTGGAAATTGCAATTGATCCGTCTTGAAGGGCTCAATGTGTTTAGCTAATTGACTGTTGACCTTTTATGCCCTGTCTAATTTTTACATTAGGTGGGCGATACCGTGAGGCTTTTACGAATTCAAATAAATCTAGACATGCGTTTTAAATGATGCGTTAACGTGTAAGGCTCCATTTACCAAATCAATCCAACTTTAACGGTCACAGTCACTATCGTAGTCATACAGTAAGCCAAATAATTAAGGTACCAGGTATGTTTGCCCCCTGTATATCCCAAACAAAGGCAGATATGTAATAATTGGAAGCAACATCAACAGCCAATAGCTGCATCTTTTAGCTCGAATTTAAGACCTCATTCGTTGAATTTGTTCAAGAAATAAAGACATGACGATCCAAAAACCCAAGGAAAATGCAAATGGTTGCAGTTGCAGTTTGCCACATTGCACGCCCTATTGCGAACAAGAGAACTAGCGCCGTGCTGTCATTGATTAGCACGAAAAACTAGCGTCGTGCTTTCATTGATTAGAACACAAAAGTGCAACTATTTATTTCGTATCTTCATTAGGTTTTGGATCACCGTATCTTTAATTCTCAACCAATTTCAACAAATAAGGTCTTAAATCAGAGCTAAGGAGTACAGGCGTTTTTCTTTATTTAGGATATAAAGGGGTACGTGAACGCAACTGGTACCCTTTTTCTTTTCTTTTTCTTTTACATTACCTACGGCACATCTGGGAGACTTACAATCCGTGATCTGTACCGGTATAGACCATTTATTCCTCTAGGTACATATGTTTCGACCAAGATTCATTTTGCCACATCTAGGAGATTCATAACACATATATATATTTGTGTCACTCATAAGATTCCTGATGGCACGGTTCGGAAATTTATGTTCCGCGACCAGTGTCGATCCTTATTCTTAGTCCAACTGTGTCACCCAAGATTCCTTTTGCCACATCTGGGAGATTCATAACACATATATATCTGTGTCACTCATAAGATTCCGGATAGCACAGTTGGGAAATGTATGTTCCGCAACCAATGTCGATCCTTATTCTTCTTGGTCCAACTGTGTCACCCAAGATTCCTTTTGCCACATCTGGGAGATTCATAACACATGTATATCTGTGTCACTCATAAGATTCCGGATGGCACAGTTTGGGAAATGTATGTTCCGTGACCAGTGTCGATCCTTATTCTTCTTGGTCCATCTGTGTCACCCAAGATTTCTCTTACCACATCTGGAAGATTCATAACACATATACATCTGTGTCACTCATTAGATTCCTGATGGCAAAGTTGGGAAATGTATGTTCCGCGACCAGTGTCGATCCTTATTCTAAGTCCACCTGTGTCACCCAAGATTCCTCTTACCACATCTGGGAGATTCATAACACACATATATATCTATGTCACTCATAAGATCCCTGATGACACTGTTCGGAAATTTATCTTCCGTGACCGGTGTCGATCCTTCTTCTTCTTGGTCCAGTCCACCTGTGTCACCCAAGATTCCTCTTGCCACATCTGGGAGATTCATAACACATATACTATCTGTGTCAATCATAAGATTCCTGATGGCACAGTTGGGAAATTTATGTTCCACCACCAATGTCGATCTTTATTCTTCTTGGCCCACCTGTGTCACTCAAGATTCCGCTTACCACATCTGGCGGGGAGACTTGCAATCCGCTATCTGTGTCACCCATCTGTGTAGAGAGACTTACGATCCGCTACCTATGCCATCCTGAAGTCCTCGTGGTATAGTTGGAAGACTTGCGATTTGCGACCTCTTATCACTCGATATTGTAACATTCCGGGTGATGAAACGGAATGTTATAATATCGAGTGACAACTGTAAAGTGAACATGAAATAATCAACGGTGTAAACCTGTTTAAAAATGAAAAATTAAATGTAAAAATTGCTGTATTAATATGTTTCTTATTCTCTTGTTCTTTTCAGCAATTGTAGTACGATATCTGACAAGACGCTTCATCGGAGACTATGCACCTAATCTTGGTAAGATTGATAATTAGTTTTGTCAGTTAGAATTTTAATTTTAGTTATATTAATATTTTAACGAAGATGGCACTTATAATTTAAAAAAACTTCCTCTGCATGAAGCAGACATATTTTTACACTCATTGTTACAAGTTAAAATCAGTTTTTTAACGTTAAGATTTTAACGAACCTGGCATTTATAATTAAATAAAACAAAAAGCAGACATATTTTTTACACTCATTGTTACAAGTAAAACTCTACTTTTCCATCGGGAATGTTTCTTTTAAAAGCACCTTCCTAATTAATGATAGATAAACATTAAGAATAGTTGCTACAATAGTATCAATATCTTTCTATAATCTATACTAACATACTCAGTTAGGTTTACTTACAATTTAACGTAAAAACATCATACATTTTCATACAGTTAGAAGTTAAAGTCATGACTTGTAGCATTTAATTCTGCCTATTGCATTTATCAGATATTCTATTATCATCAAAGACAGTCAATTATTTCATTACCTATGCTCCACAGGGCGCAGGTGAAGGCACTAATAATGTTTGCGCAAATACTTTGAAGACATGTAGACTTGATATTGAATGATCAAATAAACACTTTGTAAATACGCCGGTTACAGAATGCCATTAGCCTAATTCACTTAATCACATTACAGTAGGACATACCTCCTGAGACCAGCGTAAATAATTGTACGCTGCAGACGACGATTCTCTTTTTCTTTTTTATCTTGTGGAGATGATTTTATTTTATGGCAAAAACGGATGAATCAAAATACTGTTTCATGAGCAAGTTTAAAACTTACGTGTTCACTTTAACTATAGTGGCGACGATTTACATTTTCCTTAACAATTTATAAAGAAAACTTTGTACATCCACGCGTTAAGAATTCAAGCAAGCTTGAATTACTCTTGTAACATCAATAGGTCAGAAGCAGTCGATAGTAATAACTCATCGTGAAAAATGTAATAGCTGGTAGCTGCTGTTATTTCGATGGGCAATCATTCAGGGCTGGACTTTTACAGATGCATGGTTTGAAATAAAGGACACATTAAGAACGAAACATACATTTGACATGCTAAAAACCTGTTTTACTCCAACAACAACCTCCGCGGTTTGGAAAAGCGAAAATAAGAGTAGATAAGGATTGCATCAAACTTTGTTCGGCACAACAGACATAATTATTGAATTTGTCCCAAATAATGACTAAATAAAGAAATAGTCTTCCATGAGACACTAGACAGTATTTGAAGGCAAGTTATAATAAATGACCAAAAAGAGTGTAGCAAGTGACATTGTAGTTGGGTGTCCATATTTTTAGATATTCACCTCGGGGACATAACTTCACCAAGAGATTTGATTTGTAATCATTTTCTATCTGCATGATTTCAGGTGATTTTGATTTAAAAAAACAAAGACTTTTTAATTAAACTGAATTACCGGATATAAGTACCCATAACAAAGTCAAGGGTTATGTAACAGTAACACGACGAGGGAAAATCACTACATCACTATTATATTTAAATCTTTTAAATCGTTGCACATAAGCTTTACCCATTGCTAACCAATTTGCATTTAACCTTTTATATCCTACCAAAAGCGTGTTTAATTTTGCGAAGGAAATAATTACTCCATTACTCTCTTCATCCACAGAATCCGTGTATAATCAGTCAACAAAAGTCGACGACCAAACGGTTCATCTAAACATCCTTGATACCCCGGGAGATTTCGTGAGTATATTCTTAACTGTTACGTGACAGCAACCGTCACTTTAAGAGAGTGATTTAACTAGGGCAAAACAGGCAGAAGTAAAACAAAACAGTGTAAAGAGATGCAGAGGCAGACATACATAAAGGACGGACGGACACACACGCATACATGCAAGACAAAGACACAGAGAGACTGAGAGACGGAGAGGGAGACGGACTTTATTAAATTATCCAATAATTGAGTATTCAGTCAAAAGGATTGATCTTTTTGTTGATTGCAAATTGTTTTCGACTGAAAATCCGATTTGAGTTTTAAATCTTTTGAATCGATCAAAAGGAGTGATTTGCAAACTTTTAACCTAATCAAATAAATCAGAAACATCGGCAGCACCATGATTTGTTTCTGAGGGAATCAGAAAATGTGCCTTTGTGCATTTGAAATCATTTTTAATCTTAAGGTTAGCAACTCTTTTAAACTGTTGCAATTTGGTAATTCAGCATCTTGCGAATTGTAGTGAGCTTTGGCAAAATTTGCATCGATCATTTCATAGCAAGCGTGCAGAGGAATTCAAATATATCAGATATATATGTAGGTCCTGAGGTTCTTGAGTTATGTTATAAAGATAGCTGAAACAACAACTCTTTTGTAAAACGTACAAAACCCATTAACAACAATAAATCAAGCAAGTTTTTAAAGTAAATGATTTGTAGAATGAACTTTTGCAAAACATCAAAGTGTTATTTTTTAATAACATATTGATTATTATATATTATTTTTGGTTGCTTCGACCAACAATATACCTCGTCTACCCTAGGGCTGGGGTATGAACGTTTGGACAGTCTGTATTTGGTGAAATCAGAGCACATCAGACATATCGAATTGCATTCTGAATACGAAGAATGTCATTCTGATATCAAATAATTTTGATATTTTGAAATTCGCAGTTTAATACACATTTTATGGCAAATCATTAAAATTGATATTTTTGATATTTAACAGTACTTGAAGTAAACTTTATAAATCTGATGATTTATACTTAAAGTGTATGTAGGTGGGATGAAAAGCCGACGATCAATTGAAAATTTTGACCTCTCGTATTGAAGATATGGATTTTTTTCCCAAAACACCAAAAAAAAAATTAGGTCTTTTGGGAAAAAAATCCATATCTTCAATATGAAAGGTCAAAATTTTCAATTGACCGTCGGCTTTTCCTCCTGCTACATACACTTTAAGAATATATCATTAGATTTATATAATTTACTTCGAGTACTGTTATATATCAAAAATTTGAAAAATATCAAATTATTATAATTTGTCATAAAATTTGTATTATATTGAAAAATAAAAAAAATGGAAAAATTTTGATATCAGAAAGACATGCTTCGTATTCAGAATGCAATTCGATAGGTCCGAGGTGCTCTCATGTCCCACAAAAAATACTGTCGAAACGCAATAAACGCTCATTTTAGATCCCTTAATATAACATTATTTCTCGCTTTTCTTTGTTATCTTTCCAGGACGTTGAGTGCCAGACCAGACAAGAACAAATGCAAAAAGCAGACGGAGCCATCCTTGTATTTTCCGTCACCGATAGAAGTAGTTTTAATCATCTTAATAAACTGAAAACTTGCGTGACACGCGGTGCTAAAAAAGACGTTGATAAACTTCCCGCCATTTTGCTCGGTAACAAAGCAGATCTATGTCATCTAAGAACGATAACTGTGTCCGAAGGAGCGGAATTTGCTAAGGAACTAGGATGCCAGTATTATGAGGTATCAGCAAGTGATGGATCCGTAGAAATTGTAGACGCAGTCCATGATTTGTACAGGGAAATCTACAGAGCTGAAAAACGTGCTAAAGTGAAAAAAGTCTCGGCGAGACTACAATTACGACAGACAATAAAGAATTTTACTGATAGACATTTATATAGGTCAAGAACAAACACTCTTTAATAATGGTTAAAACTTTAGGTATATGGTGCTAACTTAGATAGTAATACATGGTATATTATCGTGTATATCCTCTCTTACTAAAGACTGCAAAGCGTGAAAATAATTAAACAATCACTCTTTCAAAAGATGACACATTATCAAATGGACAACTCTTTCCAGAGTAGAAATCAATCTGGAAAACATTAGGTTTCACTGCCTGAACAGAATTGATCATGTCTCACCACCCTTTTCAACCAAATCGACGGTATTAACTCTTTTTGTGAGGGATCAACATAAAACCACAAATTGCCTCAGGTAAAACTCACTTACTGGGAACTAAATACCACACAAGGTAATTTTTATGTAATTCATTGACCCATTTGTGTTATATACTGCCTATGGCTATGACAGTCTGGTGATCTGGTCAATTCATTAACAGATACCAACACCAGGAAGGAATTCAATGTTTGATCAATTCTCTTCAGGTAGTGAAACGTAATGAGAGTGACCGTTCATTTTCTGGTGACAATATTCCACTATTTCTGTCACAATCTGGAGCGTAAATCATTGTACCACTCCAAAGCAGTAGACAGCAAACCCCATGAAATTTTTATGTCGTCAGACACATATGCATGTTTCAAATGGACAAATCAAACTAACACGTTACGTTTCACTACCTGGAGAGAATTGATAAAAACTGAATTCCCTCCTGAGGTTCGTATCTGTCAATTAGTTGAATAGATCACAAGGATGTCATTATAGCTAGAGGCAGTATATAATACAAATGGGCCAATGAGTTTAATAAAAATGACATTGTGTGGTATTTAGTTCCCAGGAAGTGATTACCGTCGATTTGGTTGAAAAAGGAGGTGAGACATGATAAAATCTCTCCAGGTAACAAAACGTAATGAACTTGAAAATCTGAAGTTTTATTATAATGAGGCATGCAAGATAATATCATATGCTTCATTGAATTCGATATCCAGATATTCTGTTCATATCACGTTGAGCTAGTCAAATGAATTTCATTTTGTGTACTCCGGGGTTAACTAATGAGGAGGCTTAGCATTATTTTGGCAACACCCAGAGAGGGGCTCGGCATTTTTTGCACATCCCCTAATTCCTTATCTTCCATCCAGGGAAAGGAAATTTCATTTGTATTTTATTCGCTAAATTTTGTAACTGGATTTTGCCAGAAATCTCAACTGGAATTTGAATCATCTATGGAAAATAAACCTGGAATTAACGGATTTCATCTTTCTATGTAAGACACACTTTGAATGTGTAATATTGGTCCTACCGGAATTGGCTTTTCAATACTTGCAGTAATTATGGGTGATATTATGTACGAATACTGTAATTAATATCATTCCAACTTATTGTCACGTGTTCTTCTTGCCTCAAGTTACACAGAAGTTTGTTGATTTCACTTGGAATAAGGTATCTTGACTAGCAACAAAGTAATGACTTACTAGCAGCCCTATTGAAGCTTTTAACTGACCTATAATTATACGGATATATACCATATAATTATTATTTCAACATCAATCGCGGCGGCTGTTTTTTTTTTTTTTTGTGTGTGTGAAAACCCCGAGCTGGAATCGGGTTTCATTTCAGACAGCGATATATGGATTTCTATTTTGTTTAACTATAATCTTTAAATAACTGAATTGTACGGGATATAGACATGATGCATGAACTTTAACATCTGATCCACACTATTATACACTACGCTCTTTATCATTTTATCTACAAAATAAATTCATTGACTTGTTCAAACCTCAAAGAAGGACCATTTTTATATAAAATGGAAATCAAGTAAAGTTGTTCTAAATTACGGGAGCTAAATGTACTACGGAATTGATTGATATCAGGTATATAGAGGCCTTGCATGTGACGTATCATCCCGTAAATATGGCGGACTACAGCTCAACTTACCGTACTTTGCCTAACCAGACAGTCCATGCCAAAATTGTTACTACACCTTTACATTTCATCGAATCTCTTTTTGATGTCTGTCATTTTGAACATCACACTTGAAAGATGTATGCTATGTAGAAACTTTATTTTGCAATTTCATAATTTGCATATTATTAGCATATTTGCAAGAAAAAACATGAAAATCAATAAATACCTATATTTTTCACAATTTCAATATTTTATTAGAAATTAAGCATGTAGGCCGTTTGTTAAAACAGATTTTGATATTTTTCTTTATTTTTCCTTTTTTGCCCCAAAATGTGTAAAAATCTACATTTTTTGGATGACCTATATTTTCTTTGAATATTTATCAAATTTCTTAATTTAGGTATAATACAGTGCAGAAAAAGATGTCAAAAAAATCTGTTAAAACAGATTTCCAATCAATTGTTCCATTTTCCATTTTGGGTTAAATACTCAATTTTCATGCGCGGGATATTTGAAACATAAAATGAAAACATGTCCATTGCACTTTTTCCTCGAGATGTACTATAATATCAAGGTTACGGATATATTATAATCCCTTCTTATCTTCACTGATCCATCAGATACCTATTGTTATGAATGATCAATGAAAAGGTTCAGAACTGGGCAACTAATGGTCTGTCAAGTATCTATAGTTATTTTCATGACTGTGTCAACTCAAAAATCATGCAAGGTCGAATGTAGGAAAAGTATGATCAGTTGAGCTGTACTCAAATGCATTCAACAAAAGCATGATTGCAATCTACCGTGACAGTTCGTCTCACACACATAACCCTGCACTACGATCAAATAGGTTGATGACAACATTTGATTGAATGGACTGCACTCAGCCATAACTACGGTGAAGGACACCGGTTCAAATCCTTTGTTTGGAGCCAATCGATAATTTCATGCAGGGCCTCTATTACGAGTCTGAGCCAAAGAGCTTATACAATAACTAGAGGCGTACTACTGTACATGTTCTCGTAATCCCCTTCAACTCATTTACATAATTTACCAGGATCGTTTACTGATTCGTTGCAACAAAGCATAGTTTTGAATACCTCCATACCTAGCAAAAACACAAAGTTGTACAGACAAGGTTCAAATGTCGGGTTTTATAAAGGGTATAAAAACGTTTTAATAACATTCATAAAACATTATTTTTTTGAAAACGTGATACAAAATATAATGTTACCTAACGATTGACAAAATATTTTGCAAAAATGATTGCCCACAATATTTTACAAAAACGTTTTAAAAACGTATTCATGATCTTTATATAACCCGACATTTAAATGTTATCAAAACGTTTTGAATAAACGTTTCAAGAACATTTTTGGTGTTTGCTGGGTATTTGGTGTTACCTAATTAATTATGAATACCCGTTTTATTTAGATATGTACATTATGAGTAACGTCACTATTATCAATTTGTCAAAATAATTTTTACCGAAAACTAATGACGAACAATTTCACTTCTATTTCCATTACTACCACATTGTGAAGAGCAATATAGCTATGAAATTAATCTATATAACTCATACAAAGTTTCTTGTCATTTGATTGGCCAACTACTATTGATTATTTCTGCTATTTTTAACGGCCAGCTGCAAAAGGACTATTGCACTCCGCGTCCGTGCAATATTTTTTTTTCCATTGCACGGACGCGGAGCTACCATAGCAACGCTGACAGACGCGAGAGCGTATAGCGCGAGTTTCCCACCTCGACTCGCCAATTATAGTTGCGGGTGTTGCTTCTAAAATAATTATGCATTTAGATATCTTTTAGTTTATTTTGTTTTCCTGGTGATTTATAAAATTAAGTGGAAGTAAGGGAACTTATCTATGAGTTACATAAAACAAATATTGAATGTTTGTATTCGTTCAATGGACATAATATTTTCATTCGGTGAAATATGAACAGTTCCATTCAAAGAGGCTAGTCCATATTTCACCTCATTTTTACCATTGAACTCATAAATTTTCAATATTTGTATACCAGTATGTTCGAAAAATATCTGTGCTTATTACCACATGTTGACATTGGCTAAATAAGCTGTGATATCTATCGAAATGGTACCTTTTGTCGGCTCGTTTACTATACCAGTCGTTTTTATTATCCTAAATTCAAGTTGAAAAGTAAACATTCTTTTTATATAGAATATTTTTGGGTTCATTAATATTCATGTTTCAGCCGGGCGGACTTCGGCCACGCATCAGTTTGCGTATATGCACTTCTTGTTGTAATAAGTTCTTTGGTCTGAGCAAATTACCTAATTAAGTAAAACCTCCTGGCGAGGCAACGACGCTTCTGAATTTGGCAGACTAACACTAAAGAATATGAATTGGTGACTTAGGCTAATAACTGATCTTGCCACATTTTTCTTACTTTAAAAATGTTCATCGGGAGAAAAATTTTGTTTCAATTTTTTTCCTCAGCTGAATATTCTTAAAACAAAACAATTTTTAACGGTTTTCAATTTTTACTCCAAATTTTTGAAAAAAAATCACCGAGCGTTTAATTAATTTATTCTATTTATGCATCTTTGATACTGTAAATCAAAAAACAAGCAGATATTAATTCAATTAATGCTATGTATTATTAAATAGGCCTAAAATGTTTACAAATCAGGCAACATGCTGATCATAACATGGATATGATGCCTTTTTCATGAACAATCAGAAGAGAGTTATACATTATTAATTTTCAATCTAATCTAAGGATATTTCTTATTGTTCTCTATTATATTCTGTTATCTATTAAATAAATGCCCATTCTGGCATGACAGAATATTTTAAGGCTCAGACAAATGCATTTTCTTTGTTATGATATGAGTTCATTTCTTGTATCCAAGTTCATCTTGAACTTGATGTCTACCATTGTGGGCCATCTAACTTTTTCCCTGAGCATCTGCAGTGCAGAACATATGTCACATAATTTCACAACTCTTACGGATATTGACATCAGTACTTACGATTTTCGAATCTGCATCGTGCGAAACTTTTTGAGTGGAGTAACACAAGGTCCAGAGACACTTTAAGTGTGAATTGCAATGGTGTGAAGCAATATAATACGTGCCCAGCAATGACAACATTCTGACAGGTGTGTTCCGACAATAGTGAGTAAACAGCGAGTTCGTAACACCTGGGGAGGAGTAGAGCGTCTGCCAATATTTGCAGTGCTAGTTTGTGAAAAGCCAAGAGGGAATGTTGTTTCGAAGGACAACAATAGTTACAACATGTGTGTCAGTGGTAGACAAGAAAATGACAATACAATAAAAACAGGGCCGTTCCAAGGGATTTTGCGCCCTAGGCAAAGCCTCTTCCTGCCGCCCCACCAAAGCGTACTAAAAGGTGTTATGGGGGTTCCCCCTTGAAAACTCATCAGTTTTGACTATTTGTATACTGCCCACGACCGTTTTCATTCTTTATTTGCTCTCATTTTTCTTCCCTTTTCTTTCTCTATTGCCGTTTTTATTTCTTTTTTCGCCCCTTTTTTTGCGCCCCTCTGCGTTTGCCGCCCTAGGCGACCGCCTTACCTGGCCTAATGGTCGGAACGGCCCTGAATAAAAAGGTGATAGGTATGAATGGTGTGGAATCGATCTAGAGATCTGTCCATATGTCATCTTAAGCTATCCTAGACCGGTTCTCCAACATGGCTGCCATGTATACAGTCTGCCGGTTAAAAACAAATCACCTAGGTTTCATTATCATTGAGGTATAGGACTTTTTATTTTTTCGGAGAAGAGCAGGTAGGGCAACTACTTGATTATATTTCTACATGTTCATACTACATACTCAGTTTTTTTAAATCACATTTTTGTATCTAAAATGTGGGTTATAGCGCCCTCAACGGGCTACATGTAAAGACCAGTTATAGACAAATGGCCCTAAAATAAAACGGACTCGTTCATTTTTCCTCAAATTTTGCATATCATGTAGATTTAACATCTGGAATGTAATGCAAGTGGCGTCGTTGCTGCTCTTCTAAATTCATTTATAAAATGTCCGCCCTAGACCATAGGTCATATACGATTGCTCGGACAACATCATATCATTGGCAAGCTAATAGTATGAGGACAATAAAAATTGCTCATTTTTTGAGAAAATAAGACGTTTAAAATTGATATTCCGCAAAAACCAACTTGAGTTCCTTCGAACGAGACAGATTTGACCTAGAAAAAAGTTGACGTCATGAAATGAGATGTGCCTGCTTTGAGAGAATGGACTGTAAACGCTCTCAATGCACAGAACGTATACTGTTGTTGGTCTCAGATAAAAAGTTTAATCAAGTGTTACACATTTAATGATTTTTAAACATATGGATAAAATCAGCCGCTTCTTTTTTTATATATTAGTAAATTGTGATATTTTATAGATCATATGTATATCAAGGTGTTGAGAAATATTTGGACTAAACAATAAAAAATATTTTAGACCAATTTTACCGTGCGTGAGCGTGATGTATATCCATATTGTATTTAGTATGCAAATAAACATAAACAATAATTTCAATAGCCTTTTGTTTGAACCTTCCCGATTTCGCGTGGTACAAGGTCGCATGTTATACACATGACTGAATGTCAAAAGAGCTCATATCCAGGGCTCATGTGTTTGTAACATGACTCTTCATTTACTGTGGCGTCACCAGTCTCCTTCCATGGAAATCAACTTTGCTTCGAACGGGGGAAGGACCGTAAATTTGTGTACGAGAGCATTTTCTAAACACAATAATTTCTCTTTTTTCAGGAGAAATACGAATTAAAAAATTGCAACGAGTGTCAACTAGTAATGTAATAATTATTCTCTTCAAGTTAAACTTGTTTTTGCAATAGATATGCCCTTTAAGTACATTTTAATTGGATTGCTTAACTGGTCTGCTCATGTGACCGCACTGACGCTGAGCAGTGCAGTAAATAACACATTTTGGGGACTAAATTAATATAAAAAGCAATCATATTATGATAATAATTCCTTGGCATTTTGATTATCAACAACGTAAACTTGAACCCCGACTTTAAATCATCGCAATCGGCCACACAATCGGTTACACAAACCTGTTCAATTAGGCACAGAAACAGCGGCGAAAACTAAACTTAAAAATCACTTTTTTTTTAAAGTGCCCCTTCAGAGTTCTTCAGAGTTTTAAGTTAAGATATGTTTTCTAGACACAACAAATACGTTATATACACAAACCTTCCACAATAATTCTGGGAAGGGTAAGATATCTTTTCTGGGCTTTGAACTGAAAAATTGGGCCAATACCAAGTTGTATTATTGTTTCTTGATAAACATGGGGAATAGTGCCCAACGTACAATAGTTATACAGGATTTTGAGTGACGGGAGCTTTGCGCAAGTAAGCGAAGCAAGTTTCTAAACCAGCCTTTTAAATTCGGCCACCATTTGAGGTGAATTTTACAGGATATTTTACCCATATTACACCAAATCTATTTTTTTTAATGGAGAAATTTGATAAAAATTAAGCAAGAGGCGACAAAAAAGCCCACGAAAGCGATTTTGATCATGTTTGTCATTCAAAATAAAAACGACCTACACCATGGGAAATGTCCTTCGCCACCGGCAGACTGGTAAATCACCAGTGCTCATCAAGGAATTATTATTACATGACTGGTAAATCGAACACTGTTTTTTTTACCGTGAAATGTGCAAAATGAGGCGCGATTAGTTAATTGTACTTGCAAATCAGGATTTTTTTATATATACAATGCATAAATCTGTAAATAGTAAATAAACTTTTCACATTTTTCTGGTGAAAATTGAGGATGTCACTAGAACTAAAAGACCACAACGTACAATGTACTGGCTGGTTGTGCGTGGATTGCTAAATTGGTCTTAATGACAGACTTTCTAGGTCTGATTTCAACCATTACGTTTGGAACGACTTGACTTCTAATTACGAGATGGCTTTTAAAAGGTTGTCTATACAAAAATAGAACTGTCTTTTCCGTGCCTGTAGATGGTGTTCAGACGTGTCTGATACGATGATAACACTCTGTACTTTCTCTGTGTGTATGGTCGTAGGTGCGGGCTGTACGTAGAATGAGTAGAAAATCAAAATATTTAAATATTCAAAATGATTCATTTGCTTTTCTTTAAAGACTATTATGCATAGGAAAACATCATTTATAATAATGATATTGCACGGACATTCTGTGACTGTCTGAGCAGAAAGTGTGACAATGTTTCTGATGTGTTTGTGGCCTATTTATCTGCAGCATAACTAACAGGTCAATAGTTTTGTCATATTATTCCTCGCCTTTATCCCAATTATCTGGTCCCGTATTATAGGTTGAATAAACCATTATACGTATAGTCACGTGAACGCGAGGTAGTTCCTGCAAACTACGTAACTGGTCATTGCCGATGTATATTGCATTGCTTTGGGGAATACATAACTCTCTGACAATAGTATTGAATGCTGGACCCGGGGCTGGACCTAGCTTTGTGATCATAATCATAGTATTCAAATATTTTAAGTCACAATCAGTATTATTGAGAAAAGTATCAAGACACATCTGGTCTATGCATAATTTGTATATAACTTTAAGGGTAGACTATTGGTCGAAGCAGCCAAACAAATTTTCATTATCTAAATCAATATATTATTCAAAAATAACACTTTGATGTTTTGCAAAAGTTCATTCTACAAAACATGTACTTTGAAATCTTGCGTGATTTATTCACTACCATTTGCAAGATGCTGTGAACTACCAAATCGCAACAGTTTAGTTGCTAACCTTAAGAAAGAGTACTGTTCAAAATCAGCCATTTTAATCGCAACGAAATAGCGAGTATCCCTTAAATACATTATACATATGCATGTGTTTCACTTCTCTTGCGACCGCGAGGAAAACGATCCAGATAAAAGCCCCCGTTGTCAAAGTAAAGTAGAAATGTATAAGTTCCTTAACCTTTCTAACTATGGCAAGAGTTACAATTATATATAAACGTATTCATGTATTGGAATCCTAATATTAGCCAATAGCCCGCTGTGAGTCATATGCATTAAGAATGTTCCTATGCAATACTCTTGAGTGCTTTTATATTTATTTATTTATTTTTAGCATTCACCATGCTCACAATGCTGATAGAGAAGAATGAGTTTGTCATTCCAACATTGCTGTTAAAGATAACGTTTTTCTAGACGTTTAGGGTTTTTAATGATTTCAATACAACTTTGATTCTTAAACTGAAGTTCGTCTGCAGAGGACGGATAGACAGACTCTCGAACTGACACACAGCGCAAGCATATGTTTCTTTCAACCCACAGCATGTTCAAAACTGCTGAGACACTTGCACAGTCCTCCCCGCTTCCCTTATTCAATGTTGTATACCAAACGCCTCAACTTTGAAGTGCGTATACCATACTGCTTAGTGAGGGTGGGATACCAGCAAACACAAAAACGTTTTTAAAACGTTTTAAATAAGTTATATTTTGGCTTTTGGTTTAGGTAAAAACGTTTTAATAACATTAAAATGTCGGGTTATATAAAGGTCATGAAAACGTTTTAAAACGTTTTGTATGAAAACACACTACAACTATATTTCTAAAATGTTTTCAAAAATGCTATTATAAACTATTTTTGCAAACATTTTTTACCAAATATTTTGTCAACACTTAAATAACATTATGTTAAAATATTTTCCCCCAGCAAACACAGAAATGTTCTTAAAATGTTTTCTTCAAAACGTTTTAATAACATTTAAATGTCGGGTTATACAAAGGTCATAAAAACGTATTTAAAAAGTTATTGCAAATATTTTGGGCAAACATTTTTCGCAAAATATTTTTTCAACTCAAAAATAACATTCTGTTTAGAATGTTTTGTATCAGGTTTTCAAAAATGTTTTTGGAATGTTATTAAAACGTTTTTATACCCTTTATATAACCCGACATTTAAACGTTTTCTGTAAAACATTTTGTGTTTGCTGGGATGGGATCGAAATACGTTATCATTTGGTGAACCTCACATAGACCATTTTAATTAACCACGAAATATGATCAAGCGTCACATCCCATTTTTGCACTTGTTTGCAGATACATAATATATAGGTCCCTAAAACACCCTCTATCTGTATGCTTCGGCTATATTTATAAATACGTTTTTAAAAATACGCACGTGACCACCTTTGCGCTGCCATAACAGCTTATAGACAGTAAGTCTCGAAGTGACCTTCTACATAGCGGGTGGTCTTCCAGTACATTTGAATACACAAACAACATGAGACTACTGTGCAGCAAAATTGTTTATTTTGTTCAACTTTGTGGTTGCATGGGGTTTATTCAAGCATATCGATATACCAGTCCCTTGCCATTGTTGATAAACATTCAGGTCACCTCATCTATACAAAACTTCATTAGCAGTTAGCATACAGCTGGCTCAGCAAAGAGATACATGTGTCCATTTATTACATAATACATATAATTATGTTTGACTGACGTGGCGGGTGTACCGGAAAATTGCTTTGCCGCCATTGTATTATGTCTAGATAATGTTGTGATGCGTTTTGCTATTCCAAATTTAAATAAGCAAAACTTGGCCAAAGAACAAAATATACAAAAAGTGCACGTATTTGCCCTTTTTCATGTTTCAGCTAACATGGGCAGCGATAGGATGTGGTTTTAGTTTAACCTCATGCCTTCAGGGCGGTAACCGAGTGGCCTTTTCGTCATAACTATGTTGGACCTTGGAAGATTTAAGATCGAATTCAGTTTATGGAAGGCAATGTTGGTCTAGTTCACACTGTTCACACTGAGGGTTAATTCTTTAGTCTGAGAATAATGAACTTGATTGTTATATTACTCTTTACCAGTGAAGGTTTTTGTCTAAATCATCTTCCCAATAGCGTATTGAAACAGGCGACTTATGCTCTTTTACAAGGGTAGTACTAATTCAACTAACTGCATCTCAAATAGTCATAGCAGATCATTTCTTTATATGTGATAACACTATGGCAACACGAAAACCGTAATTTGATTTCACATCAATTTGTATTACAGAATCTTGCCAATTTCCTGGCACAGATAAAATTACAAGTTTACAGAAAACATTCAATGTTTAAATTAATTATCTTTTGGAATGCATCTTTAATGACACTTATGAATTTCATTATACGTTTACTTTCTCAATGTGAATTGTTTTATGACAACAAACGCCCTTGGGAATAATATCAGTTAAAACTCTACCGAAGAAGAGTTTGATTTTGATCAAAGTCAATAAAAATTTTAACTTAATCAAAGATCAAGCTCTCCCCATCCAATACGATAAATGGCTTAAGAACACATCGCTCAAAAACATCTTAAGTTTGGGCATTAATATTTGCGCAAATATCGCCTGGGGATAGTTGTGTGTATAATATGTATTAGCAAAACGGAGTCATACTACTCGAATCATAAACTATATAATTATTTTTAATATACATGTACAAAGATAGAAAGTTACCCTTAGGACCTAAACTGTTTAGCTACATTCCAAAATGCTATGTTCGTCATTGCCATGTTTAGTGGTTGCTTAAGGGTGATACTTGTTTGGTTCTCTGCGTGCTCTTGTAGCTCCAGAAACAGACATTTGTGCAAATATTATTTGAAGGTATCGCCCTATAGGTATTTTGATAGAGAAATGGTTTGAAATTTGAAATTAAATCTGAAAATGTGAATTTAAAGTGTGATATCAACCTCTATTAATAAACAGGTTGCATTTTAATATGTAGAAGTTTGAGGCTTTTGAATGACGTTTAAAATAATGAATACATGAATGAAAACCCACCCAAGTCCATGGGAAGTGATTTTGAGAGAAAAACCTGTGTATCATTTTAATTCCTTCAGTTATATTTACCTGGTCAATATGGTAAGTTTAACGTGCAAATGAGTGGGTTAAACTGTATTAAGTATGACGATTAGCATTTCAGGGATTTCGTGGTGTTCATTTTAAATGTTGGACTTGGGTGGTTTTTGAATCATATACAAAGACAACAATGTTGGAATGAGATTACCACTAGTAAGATAATGCAAAATAAAGCACACAGGTATGTATAATGTTGACAAGCATTCTGCCATGTAATATAAACCACACACTTTCCTGTATTAAACCCTTTTTTTTTTCAAAAGTCACTCTCCAGCAATGAATGTGTTACAAGCGAACTTTTATACATACTGGATTTCAATCAATGTGTTACTAGACTCAAATCATGGATTTGGGTGGTTCTTTCATACATGCTATTTTTCACATGCTCAATAGACACAGAGGATGAATTTGAGTAGTTTTTTCATACATATGACATGCATACGTATAGCAACAATTTCCCATGCTTAACTCAATTTGGCCACAGTATGGACTTGGGTGGGTTTTGTATTCATATATTTAATTGTTAAAGGGGTATTTAGTTATTTCGGCACCCTCGTTTTAGTGTACCAATGGATATCTACAAAAAGCATCATATTACGCATAATTACATGCATTTCAGCGTCCCATAGGCTAATGTGTTGTAAGTTCAGGCTGTCGTTAGCTCCAAAATACAAAAAAAAATCTTTTTATGTATCGTATGATATTAAGGGCAGAGTAACGAATGGACCTTTTCCTACTTCACTATTTCTTGAGTGTAAGTCTAAAGTATGTAAAATTATACATTTGTGGAAAGAAAGGGAATCGATAAATCGTATGGTATCGTCAGATTCCCAGCAAACACAAAATGTTTTGGACATCATTCGGAAAAGGTTTGAAAAGGTTGCCAGAAAACGTTTTAATGTCGGCTAATATAAAGGTAGAACTAGCTCCGTTCTCAAACCGCGAAGCCTCTCGAACAGCGAGCGAAGCGAGCAGAGAGCTTAGCGAGTTTGAAGATCTTTAGATCATTATACAGGTATCAGAATACAGCCCAGAAGCCTGTGCTAATATGGGTATATACATTTTCATAACATTTCAAAACATTTTTGATAACTTACTACAAATATTCTATCATAATATTAACATTATATGCTATTAAACAGTAGACTTCGGTTATATATATATATATATATATATATATATATATATATATATATATATATATATATATAAATGCGCTTTTATAAATGCGCACGTGACCAGATGTCCAGCGCCATATTTGCATTACATCACTGTCAATCACTGAAATGGCGACCATTGAAGGAGTGGCTACAGTTGTGACCTTGTTTCGTGGCTAGCACTGGCAAGGAACATTGGCTGGAGGTTCGATGCTATAAATTTGCAAGGATAAATCATGGATATCGAAGGATCATGATTATTGCACAGCACCCCCCAGGTACAAGCATAACTAATATTTATTTATTTATTTATTTATTTATTTATTTATTTATTTATTTATTTATTTATTTATTTATTTATTTATTTATTTATTTATTTATTTATTTATTATTTATTTATTATTACATATGTACTTAGGCGACGAAAAAAGAAAACCCTGTTCTACGGGCCCGACAAACTCAGATACAAGCATAATTAATTTTTGTTTATTTTTTATTTATTTATTTATTTATTTATTTATTTATTTATTTATTTATTTATTTATTTATTTACTTATATATTTATTTATTTATTTATTTATTTATTTATTTATTTATTTATTTATTTATTTATTTATTTATTTATTTATTTATTATTACATAATAGGCGACGAAAAAGGAAAACACTGTTCTACGGGCCCGACCGACTCAGATTTTGGACAAATTGAGAAATAGAAATAATTTTTTTTTTCGATACAAATAAATGTTTTTTATTTTCTCAAATTGCAAATTATTTACAGATTTTTGTGATTTTTTTGAGTTATTTCAACAAAAAACCGACTGACCGACCCTACTTGAAAGGTCCGTCCGCCCGTAGAACAGAGTTTCTTTTTTTCTTAGCTTTACTTATAATTTTATAAATATTATTTGTTCCCCCTTTCGGCTAGGCAAAACCCACCCTTCCCCCCATTTACACTCATAAATTAATTGGTTTTTTTTTTGCTAAGTTTCCCCTTCCGTGTAAAGTAAAACTTTATAAGCCGTTTGAGCCAAACTGAACAAAATTGACGTATAGACGAATCCAACGAGCCAAGTCATGGTCAGGATTTAGTCGGACATCTTTGGGTAGCCGTTAGCACCAACCTGGTGTTTTGAGCGTTCAATTGTGCAAATAAAAGCCGCCTAACACCTAGAGAAGATGCAAGGACGAGGGGGGGGTAACAGAATAATATATACAATATAGATAATTCAGCAGGTAATCCCGTCGCATCTATTCATACATAGTCCTTTTGTTCGCAAGTACATCAATGCATAGATACCGCGTGTATTTAATCCGATTATTATATCATTTCAACAGAGAATATAGAAGCTGTGTGTTTTGACAAAGGGAACTGTATTGTTTAATCATTCTTTTGTCCACCTGTGTTTTCGCGGAAGGTGTATAACGGGTGATGGAATGCAGTTTAAAATTTCCGCCAAGGCCGAATCATTTCACATTTTGGGTGCATTGTAGCCAGCGGCTACCCAACTAAAGGCTGCTAGTCAGGTGTAGAAATGCGTGAATTTGGATTCCTCTATAGACGAATCCAAGTAGCCAAGTCATGGTCAGGATTTGGTCGGACATCTTTGGGTAGCCGTTTGCACCAACCTGGTGCTTTGAGCGTCCAATTGTGCAAATAAAAGCCGCCTAACACCTAGAGCAGATGCAAGGACGAGGAGGCCTAGGGTTAATAGAATAATAGTTAATAATATAATAATTATAATGGAGATAATTCCGCGTGTAGTTAATCCGATTATTATGTCACTTCAACAGCGAATAGACCATGCTGTGTGTTTTGTCGAAGGAACTGTATTGTGTTATTCTTTTTGTCTGCCTGTGTTTTCGCGGAAGGTGTAAAACGGGTGATGGAATGCAGTTTAAAATTTCCGCCAAGGCCGAATCATTTCACATTTTGAGTGCATTGTAGCCGACGGCTACCCAACTAAAGGCTGCTAGTCAGGTGTAGGAATGCGTGAATTTAGATTCGTCTATAGACGAATCCAACGAGCCAAGTCATGGTCAGGATTTGGTCGGACATCTTTGGGTAGCCGCTAGCACCAACCTGGTGTTTTGAGCGTCCAATTGTGCAAATAAAAGCCGCCTAACCCATATAGAAGATGCAAGGACGAGGAGGGTTAATAGAATAATAGCTAATAATATATATAATGGAGATAATTCCGCAGGTAATCCCGTCGCATCTATTCATACATAGTCCTTTTGTTTGCAAGTACATCAATGCATAGATACCGCGTGTAGTTAATCCGATTATTATGTCACTTCAACAGCGAATAGACCAGCTGTGTGTTTTGTCGAAGGGAACTGTATTGTGTTGTAATCTTTAATCTTTCTTTTGTCTACCTGTGTTTTCGCGGAAGGTGTAAAACGGGTGATGGAATGCAGTTTAAAATTTCCGCCAAGGCCGAATCATTTAACATTTTGAGTGCATTGTAGCCGACGGCTACCCAGAGATGTTTTACTTTAGTAAAACCTAGATACTCTGATGCCTATACTGATGCACGGCAGTGAACGTAACCGTTCCGGCTGAAATCCAGAAATGACGTCATTTGTTCTGGTGCTGCCACTTCCGGGTAACGCGGGAGAAGAACGTGCCTTTTGCAAACAAAATGGCCGACTCGTCCCGGCCCCTTTCCAGCGAAAATACAGCTTATTTAGCCAATGTGAACATGGGGTCATCGGTTATAATATTTTCCTATCATATTGGACTAACACGTCAACTACATGGTATTTCACGATATAACAGTAATAAAAAGAAAATGTTTGACGAAGTGACCAGCTCTAATGACGTCATGATGTAAACAACGTCCGGGTCGTTAATAATTAATTAGGTAAACCCAAATATGGAAACCTCCAAACCTATGCAAATTAGGTGTTCGACGAATCAAAATACGATCAGCCCACCTCCAAACTTATGCAAATGAGTTCAGGCGGTTACGTGAACATGTACAGTAGTTCGGATCTTGTGTATACCGACCTCTGTGCGGCTACCCAACTAAAGGGTTAAAATACATTTATTCTTAGTCCCTCTTTCAACATAGTGCCTCTTGTTTTAGATTCACGTACGTACAACATTATTTGGAAGGTAAATGACTTATGTGTTTACAGAATAGACAGTAGAGATATATAAAATGGCAAGGATAGAACGGGAAATGTTGTCTATATCTGTTTTCCCATAGGATTGAAGAATGCATTATGCTGTAGATCTCGAGTGGAATTGTGTTTTCTTGAGGATGCTGAATGATTGGTCTGTCACTACCATTACATAGGTATCCCAAGTGGATTGTTATAGATGTTCTTCTGAATCTTCTGATCCGTTCATGAATTATTAGACCTATCATCAATGATCAACTAGCGTCTTTAGCAGGATTCCTCATACATCATTTTTATACTTCTCATGTTGCACTTATCGTAATAGTCTAAAAGCTTGCAATTTTGAATTTGTTATGAGCTCGGAGTCGATGTCTGGAACAGCAGTCACAACACATTACTATACATAACTTCTCTCCTGTGACCATAATGTTCTACAAATGAAGAGCTTTGTTGCAAAACACCTTATATCCACATCAGAAAATCATTAAAAAAGTACTGATTTGCAAACAAAAGCAGTTTTGGCGGGGTAGGATGAGCATCCCGCCAAAACTCCTTTTGTTGAAAATCCCTTATATCAGTAATTTTTTGATGATTTTTTGAAGTGTTTTTAAAATTGCCCAAGTTGATGTCAGCTCTTCAAATTTTGATTGCTTTGTCCAGCATTAAAAATGCAAAGGAATAAAGTATTGATTTGGCAAACGTATAAACAATCCCAAAAAGGTCTCATCATCTTTAAATCTTCCTACATAAACTTCAACTAAATCCAATGACAGCGCGTTATGTAATGAGATCTGGTATAGTTTATAAGTAGAATACAACCTCAGCTTTTTTCTGGTGTCTGCAGTAGATGGGAAATTAATTCAATTAATGCCTTTTCCAAATTCTTGAACGATTATGGCAAATCTTTCACCTGATTACGAAATGAAATTGGGTTTCCTATAGCTATGTATGGTTCCCACTTGGTAGACAATAATATACGAGTATAAGGAAATATGGATATTTAAGAACCGGCATTGTCTGTAGCAACCATCATTCATTGTATGATTTATAAACATCTCAAAAAAGTAACTAACCCCCCCCCCCCCTTAAATAGTGGCCATTATTCAAACAGGGGCTATTGTATCGCAAATCTGTTAAATGCGTTGGAAGCAGAATTTATTTCTGCGTATTTTGACACCTCATTTGATACGATAGCCCAGAAAATAATAAAACACCGGTCAATTTAATGTAGTGAGGTCCAGATTTGAAAAACACTCAGATATCATTGCACAGATTTCCCTTCCATTACGCTGAATACAAAATCAATAGAATTTACTGCAACTTTCAAATTTTGGGCTACATTGATTTAAATGTACGCTGTGACGTTAATATTTAGTCAATTGCTACAAATGAAGTGTTAAAATGTGCAGAAATAAATTCTGCTTTCAACGCATTTACAGATTTGTAATACAATCACACGTTTTTGAATAATGGTCATTATTTAAGGGGGTTAGTTACTTTTTTTGAGATTTTTGTATTTCACCTGCTTTCAGAAATCATAATTATACACCACACATTACCATAATCAACGTTAGAATCTTTCCAAATTTGTCGCACATTGTAATTAATCCTTGCATCTTTTTACCAGATACCTGAGATATGTTCTCCCATCAGTATGCATGTCACGTAGTTCTGTAAGAGATATGTATGTATCAATCCGTTATGCACATAACTTTTGAAAACAAAAATAGATAAATACATGTGTGTAATTGAGATATCTTCTTACTCGTGAGGTAAAACTCTTTCGCGCAATTAGCTGAAAATGGGAAAAAAAAATCCGAATTTAAATTTTCTAGTGAAATGTGATATTTTCAAACATTCAAAATTTCCTCTCAAAATAAACGGCAAGAAAAAAAGAAGATGGAGGGAAAATAGAATACATTTCTTGTTAGATACGTTATCCGAAATCATGAAAACGCCTTTATCTGCACATCAGCCTGAGTGTGCATATTTTAAAACACTGAGTTGCTACTTTAAGATGCAATTTAGTACAATATCCATTCGCTTGACATTTTGGAGCCAGATAAAAGATTATTTTCTTCATTGTAAACACTTTTATAAGTAATCGCTTGGAATATTGGAAGATAAAACGATAAAGTTTTCTTCTTAATTTGACTGATTCGTGACTGCTTTGCTTAAAGTCGTCCAGCAAATCAGGGTCATTGACATTTCAAGGTCATTGACGGACACATTAATGTAAAAATAACAATTTACGATAATGTTTTCATACCCTTGCTGAGATTGATTTGCTTTGTGCCCGGGCATTGAGACATTGGCCTGTTACAAATGCTTAATATACTGCGCCAATAAAGTATCCTTACACTTGAAAAAATAATCACAATTTCAAAACTGAACAATATTGGGGTAAATTTGTTTTCTAATCTAATCCTGCACATTATGACACCACATTGAATACAATGTTACCTCAAGAAGTAAAGTTACAAGCAACTGAATAGACAAAGGTCCATTTTAAAAGTGACAAACTGGCCTATACAAGGCGCAAACAGATTCCAACAAGCGAAACAAGTGAAATGTGATATTTTCAAATATTCAAAATTTCCTCTCAAAATAAACGGCAAGAAAAGAAGAAGATGGAGGGAAAATAGAATACATTTCTTGTTAGATACGTTATCCGAAATCATGAAAACGCCTTTATCTGTACATCAGCCTAAGTGTGCATATTTTGAAACATTGAGTTGCTCATCTAGATGCAATTTAGTACAATATCCATTTGCATGACATTTTAGAGCCAAAGATGATTGAGATAAAAGATTTTTTTTTCGTTGTAAACAATTTTTATTAGTAATCCTCTGGAATACAATGATAAGTAATCTTCTTGTAACACATTAATTTGATTCGTGATTGCTTTGCTTAAAGTCGTCCAGCAAATCAGGGTCATTGACATTTCAAGGTCATTGACGGACACATTAATGTAAAAATAACAATTTACGATAATGTTTTCATACCCTTGCTGAGATTGATTTGCTATGTGCCCGGACATTGGCCTGTTACAAATGCTTAATATATTCCGTACCATCAGTGCCAAACAAGTACTAAAATCATTTCATTGTGTCTCATCCCACGGCTTCAATCTGAAATACAAATATACGTTCGTGAGGCACGTTCCAACCCCTGTCGAGGGATAATCAGGGATCTTGTACATTGACTCCTTCAAAGATGATATTAATTAGGAGCGAATTATGATCTCTTTAGGACTTATGATAGTCTTTTATTTTCATTTGGAGCGAGTTCTCATTCTTTTCAAGACTTATAATAATGTTTTACTTTTGGTGATCTTTCGGAGAGTTTCACTGCAATTGATATTCTTCTTCATCCAAACAGCAACTCTGACACTCAGGAACATAGTATGGTGGCTAGCTTTCCAGCAATCGACCTTTCTATCTTGTTGTGTCTGGAAATTAATAATCCACTAGCATCAAGGAACGCTCCATCTCCCGAACTTTGCGGTGTTTCGTTACGGTTGTTGTCTTCATGTGTGATATAACAATACTTTACAAAATCATCATTTATTGATTCACCATTGCCCACCTTTTTTTTTCAACGACTTACCCTTTATCTCTGTCCGGTAGGTTCCCAAAGTCCTATTATAAAGTAATTGTAAACTATTTCTCGTGCTACGCGCACAAATGTCCTAGTAAGACCAATCAAAATATGCATCTCCCCAAATGTTAATGCTTCCTGCCGCCACTGTGTTTAATTATCTTTATGCTGGGAATTTAATAACGTGAGAAAAGGGTGAAAGGGTGAAATTTAAGCTTAACATATACACAAGCAATTAACACATCTCATATAAGTTTAATTATATGCATAATAGGGTTCTACTCCCTATTCCAGAAAAATACAGAACTAATTTTTTTAAATAAAAAAATATTATCCTCTTTTGCCACATGAAATATAGCTAAATCCTAATCCTTTAGTTAGTCCTAACTAGCGATAAAAGTCAAATTTTAATATTTAGCAAAATGTTTGGAAATAAGGGCCAAAAACATGTGTTTTAAGGGTGTTTTTCGTATGCTGTGACAATCAAGCCTAAATACTTGTACTAAGACTAATTTCAGTTTATGCATTCTAATTTTTCGAAAAGACATGCTTCATTCTTATTACCAACCATTGGGGGGGTAGTAACAAAAAAGTTGAAAATTGGAGCAAAATTCCGGCATACTCAAGATTTTGAATGCTTAGACTTGTTCCAAGTCTGTGATTTTTGTGACTTGATTGTCGGAAAACATGCCGAAAATGCATGTTTTTTGGCTCTTTTCTCAAGAAATTAGTAAAAAAAGTGAACTTTTTCTTTTATCTCCAGTTAGGACTATTAATGATTAGGATTGAGCTATGTTTCATTTCCCAGAACTTGATAATATTTTTGAATCCCAAAAATTAGTGCTGTATTTTTTCTGGAATGGGAGTACCTCACGTACCCTATATTCATACAAAAAACCTCACCTGATATTATCCAATACTAGGAAATTGTTATCCACAAGCTAAAAGTCTCTTATGTGAGCATTCATTTGTAAGTGGAAACTCTCTTCCAGGTTAAAGCACACAACGAAACCCACCTAATTTAAGGACATGTTTTCGACTAAATCTTAATTGACTCAAGGAGACTCTGGTCTATTTTGAGCTTGTATGAATTGCCTCCACAAAGTTTCCAACTAAATTATTTTCTCGTAAGAATAATTGGGGTTGTTTTTGGCGTGTCAAATAAATGAAGTTCCGCCTTTACATTATAATTGAACCATACAAGCTTACGTGTCAATGAGGTCCCATAGTGTGTTATAATAAAAGCTATAAATAAACTGGATAAACGTTATGATCAAGTTCGTTCACTGCAATTGAATTTCCCACTGTATAACACATCACTTGTTTATTCATAAGCGGAATTTTATTGTCGTTGCTTACATGATGGTAATACGACAGTTTATACGATTTAACAAGGTAGGCAGAATTACACCTGGGCCCATTTTTGTTGAATTAAACATTCTCAATTCAATGTATGTTGAATTTTAAATTGGTAAAGGAAGTGCTGACAAGTATAGTGCATACTAACTAAACTATGTCTATTCTGATCTAGATATTCTTCTATATTCTGTTTTCCCAGAGGATTGAAGTATGCATTATGCTGTAGATCCCAAGTGAAATTTTGTTTTCTTACCGCATGATTGGTCTGCCATTACCAATTCACATAACTAGCTCAAGTGGATTCTATAGATGTTCTTTTCCATTGCTTCATGAATTATTAAAAGCTCTAATCAATAAAATGTTCAACTAGCGTACATAATTTCTACTTCTCATATTGCACCTATATACAATAGTATAAAAGCTTACAATTTTGACTTTGTTATGAGCTCGGTGTCGATGTCTGGAACAGCAGTCACAACACATTACTATAAATAACCCCTCTTCTGCGAGCAGTCGGGTGCAATGCCATAATTTTCTATAAGATTAGTATCTACTTTTATTCGCTTCGACCACTATTTAAAACAGAAAGGAATAATATTATTATTTGGAAAACGTATAAACATTCGAAGATTGATATTGGTCCAGTGATTCTTGATAAATACTGTATCTGCTAGAATATGTTATAAAAGATCTTACCACCACTAAACCTTTCTATCATACATTGACTTCGTCAAAATCAAATAGCGTGCGATGTAATGAGATCCGATATAGTTTATAATTAGAATACACCTGTGCTATTTTTCTGCTATCAGCAGTAGACAGCAAGTTATTTCAGTTAAAGCCTTTTCCAATTAAGGTGAATCTTTCACCTGTGTACGAAACGAAATTGGGCTTCAATAGGTAGGATTGCTGTGTTTAATTCCCACTTGGTATTTAATAACATTGGGATATTTATAAGAATGTATCAAGCAGCCTCGTCCCCGTTTTATTTACCTATATCGAAAGGAAGATATCGAAACTGGTGGACAACCTGAATTGACTGTATCTTTCAATGTATGATAATAAATATTTTTTAAATAATTTTAGCAGCTATGGTTCCCCGTCACTATGCATGTTATGTCATGCTGTAAGTGATATGTATTTATGCACATTTTTTGAACAAAAATAGATAATAGTTATGTAATTGCGATATCTTCTTACTCGAGAGATAAAACTCTTTCGCGCAAGTAGCTGAAATTGGAAACATTTTTTTCTAATTTGATAATTTCGATGAAATGTGATATTGTCATACATTCAAAACTTCGTGTCAGAACAAAATTTATTGTAAAGAATAAGATGAAGGCAAAACATATTACGTTTCTTGTTAAGATTTTTATCGGTGTATAATTAAAAACATTAAATTGCTCTTTCAGATGCTATTTAGTATACAATATTTATTCGCTTCATCTTCTGGAGCCAGATGATTGATAAAAAAGTTAAATTTTTTTTCTCGTGGTAAACAATTTTATAAATAATCTTTGGGTATAACGTAAGGTAAATGTATGAGTAATCTTTATGTATCACATATTTGATTTGATTCTTGATTGTGTTGCTCAAAGTCATCTAGCAAATCGGGGTCATCGACTTTTAATGTTTTAAGGTCATTCACAGCCCGTTCACATTAATGTTAAAATAACAATTACGGTCATGTTTTTATGCCCTTGCTGAGAATGATTTTTTTATGTGATCGAGTCAATGGCCTTTCATAAATGGTTAATATTTCAGTAACATCTGTGCCAAACCAGTACTAAAATCAGTTTATTGTGTCTCATCCCAAGGCTCCAATCTGAAATACAAATATACTTTTGCGAGGCACGTTTTAACTCCATAGCTGCAACAAGGACTCCTTCAAAGATGATATTGATGATAACCGACTTTTTATTCTGTTCAGGACTTTTGCATAAATAAAAATAACAACAGCTATTGATACCCTTCTTCGTCAACAGTAAGTTTGGCATTTAGGGACTTTCAGCGATTCTGGTAGCTATAGCTTTTGCGGCAATCTAAAATATATGGATGGTTTTTTAAGGTGTCTGTTGTGTAATGTACTATTCTTACGTATTTTCAATGCTTTTAAAGAGGAGACACATATGGCCAAATTTCATACTTTTACCATACTGTCGCAAAGGAATGGAGCAAAATAGCCAAAGGAGAAAACTAGTTAAACAAATTGCCTTTATACAGACGTTACGGCAAATGACGTGCCTGTTCGTGTCATAAATATATAGAAGTATTTTAAGAAAAGAGACCAAACAAAATAAAAAAAAAGCTCTTCACTTATCAACGTGAGTATGGTATTAACACGAATGAAGATAAAAACCGCAAAGAAACCCCACGATATCCGGGAAATGGAGTGCCCTTGTTTTTTCTGTGGTCATCATTATTGTCTTTCAAAAACAAGATATTTTTTAGGCAAACTTTACACTTCTTTCAGTCTCTTTTTATCATCGGTTGTTATTTTTGCCATGAGGTTACCTTCGGACATAAACATATAAACAGGCAATCCTAACCTCAAATCATATTTATCAGTGTCAACTGTCAATCATATTCCATGCGTAAGTAATAGATCTTGCGTAATTGATTTCCAACGTCTCATCATAAAGCAACTTTTTTTTAATGTATTACCCCTAATATATAAACCTTGTGATTATTTGAAAGTTGCTTGATTTTAATTATTGCAACTAAAACTAGAATTGATCGACATCCGGTTTATTTAGAATTTAATCAAGTTGCGCCTCGGAATGTGTTTTTGTTTTTTACGGGTTGTTTTGTTTTTCCAATTAACAAGGTGTCTGACGTAATGGTTTTCTGTTTACTGCACGCTAGTCATTATGAAATCTGATGTCATTGATGAAATTACCGGTACTTAATGATTAGAAAATAACATGAAATAGCTATGGAAGAGTGTACTTTGATACTCCGCTAGATTTCATCTAATGGATTTTGCTTTCTCTTTTTATTTAACCCTCTTAGGCTGTAAATTAACTTGACAAAATGATGTTTTGGTGAAATTAAGCTTAATAAATGTACGGGCTATAAACCATTTAATTATAGGTATAATTAGGTTATATCTGACACTATATTCATAACAAAGCTCGCGACTGATTTTTGTCCAATATTAGGAAATTGCTATCCACAAGTTAAATTTATTTTTATACGAGCGTAAACTTGTAAGAGTAAATTCGTCTCCGGGTTAAAGCACGTAATGAAATCCGGCTAATTTAGGGTCATGTTTTTGACTAAATCTTAATTGCCTAAAAGCATCTTTGATCATTTTGGGTTTGTGTAAATTGCCTTCAAAAAGTGTAAAAAAAAGCAGATTGTTAATTTCCGTAGAGCTCACATCATTTTTTTTTTAAATCTAAGACAGGAGGAATAGTTCATTGGAAGAACATCAGCGGTGTCACCTTCGGATCCTATTTTTATCAGTTTTAAGATAAGAACTGCTAGTACATCGCTCAGTGCAGGTGACTTAGGAGGGAAATTTCGTGTGACACGAAGACAATAATCATGACTACAAGCAGTACTGCAATTACAATTGTACAGCATCAATGTCAGGATCCATCATGAATGTTTTATACAGTATGTAACACTGTCTTTGGGGTCATCATGTATTGTGTATTATTATACAATTGAAGATACTGCTTGGTTGACCCCCTTTTATTTTGGGGAGCTGATTTTGAAAAAGTGGACTTGTTTCCAAAAATTTGACTATTTTTGAATACTTTCAAAAACTGTAACTCACAAAGAAAACGTTCAGAGTTCAGGCTTTGTGGTTCGTAATATTTGATTTGCATGCCATAATACCCTCTAGTGTCCGGCGCAATTTTTTTTCTGCAACCATAACGGGACGCAAAATTGTATTAAACCCTAACCCTAACACTTAACCTAACCCTAACAATAACCTAACCCTAACCCTTTCCTATGTGTTCCTATGGGTTATACAGGTACTTCTGGTACTTCCCTAGTTCTCGTCTACAATTGCCCTTTCTCTTTCCGTTTAACCATAGGCAGCGTAAGGGGGGGGGGGAACGCCCCTAAACATTTCACTCTCTGAAAATCATAATAAAACAAAAAAGCAATGGCTGCCCTTCCTTCTTTGACTAAAACAAAAACAACCGTGTTTTGGGCCAAGATTGAAAAAGCAAAATTCGCCTTCATTTGGTCTAAACAATCTAAAATTGAGCATATTTCGAGCGCTTTATGAGCAACTGTCCAAGTAAGACCAAACAAGATATGCATCTCCCTAAATGTTAATGCTTCCGCCGCCACTGTGTTAGGGGGAAATGTAAACTCTCATATAAGTATAGTTATATGCATAATAAGGTTTTATCTCACGTACACTATATTCATACAGACAACCTCACCTGCTATTATCCAATACTAGGAAATTGTTATCCACAAGCTAAAAGTCTCTTATGCGAGCATTCACTTGTGCAAGAGGAAACTCGCCTCCAGGTTAAATCACACAATGAAACCCACCTAATTTAAGGACATAATTTCGACTAAATCTTAATTGACTCAAGGAGACTCTGGTCTATATATTTTGGGCTTGTGTGAATTGCCTCCACAAAGTTTCCAACTAAATTATTTCCTGCGAAGAATAATTGTTTTTTGGCGTGTCAATTAAATGAAGTCCCTTCTTTACATTATAACTGAACCATATTTAGTCAAGTTTACGTGTCAATCATGTCCCATAGTGTGTTATAATAATAGCTTTAAATAACCTGGATAAACGTTATGATCAAGTTCGTTCAGTGCAATTGAATTTCCCACTGTACAACAAATCACTTGTTTATTCACAAGTGGAATTTTATTGTCGTTGCTTACATGATGGAAATACAACAGTTTATACAATTTTAACTAGGTAGGCAGAAATTCACCTGGGCCCACTTTTGTTGAATTAAACATTCTTAAGGGAAGGGGTATGAACGTTTGGACAGTATTTATTGTGGGACATTAGAGCACATCAGACATATCGAATTGCATTCTGAATACGAAGAATGTCATTCTGATATCAAATAATTTAGATTTTTTGAAATTCGCAATGTAATACACATTTTATGGCAGATCATTAAAAATTGATATTTTTCATATTTAACAGTACTCGAACTTTATAAATCTGATGATTTATAGTTAACGTGTATGTAGGTGGGATGAAAAGCCGGCGATCAATTGAAAATTTTGACCTTTCGTATTGAAGATAAGGATTTTTTCCCCAAAACACCAAAAAAAATTAGGTCTTTTGGGAAAAAATCCATATCTTCAATATGAAAGGTCAAAATTTTCAATTGATCGTCGGCTTTTCCTCCCAGCTACATACACTTTAAGAATATATCATTAGATTTATAAAATTTACTTCGAGGACTGTTATATATCAAAAATTTGAAAATATCAAATTTTTATAATTTGTCATAAAATTTGTATTATATCGTGATTTTCAAAAATTAAAATTATTTGATATCAGAAAGACATGCTTCGTATTCAGAATGCAATTCGATACGTCTGAGGTGCTCTCATGTTCCATAAAAATACTGTCGAAACGCTCAAAACGCTCATTCCAGATCCCTTAATTGAATGTGTGTTGAATTTTAAATTGATAAAGGAAGTGCTGACAAGCATGGTGCGTACTAACTAAACTATGTTAAAGGAATGTCTAGATATTCTGATCTAGATTCCGAGAGGATAGAAGTATGCATTATGCTGTAGATCCCAAGTGAAATTGTATTTTCTTGCTAAATGATTGGTCTGCCATTACCAATACACATATCTAGCCAAAGTGGATTCTTACAGATGTTCTTTTCCATTACTTCATAAATTATTTAAACCTCTCATCAATAAAATGTTCAACTAGCGTCTTTTGCATGATTCGTTATATGTACACCTTTTCTACTTCTCATGTTGCACCTATATACAATAGTCTAAAAGCTTACAATTTTGACTTTGTTATGAGCTCGGTGTCGATGTCTGGAACAGCAGTCACAACATATTACTATAAATAACCCCTCTTCTGCGAGCAGTCGGGTGCAATGCTATAATATTCTACAAAATTAATATATAATTTTAATCGCTTCGGCCACAATTTTAAAATGGAAAGGAATGATATTATTATTTGGCAAACGTATAAACAATCCAAGACTGATATTGGTTCAGATATTCTTGATAAATACGTGCTAAGATTTGTTATAAACGATCTTTTCACCCTCAAACCTTTCTACCATACATCGACTTCGTTTAAATCCAATAACAGCGTGTGTTGTAATGAGATCCGCCATAGTTTATATTGAGAACACAACCTCCGCCCTTTTCTGCTATCAGCAGTAGACAGCAAGTTAATTCAGTTAAAGCCTTTCCAATTTCTTAAACGATTAAGGCAAATCTTTCACCTGTTTACGAAATGAAATTGGGCGTCCTATAGGTATAATTGATGTGTTTAATTTCCACTTGGTATGTAATAACATCGGGATATTATAATGCATATGTTTAATGAAAAATGTATCAAACAGCCATATCATGACTTTGTTTTCCTATTTCGAAATACAAGATATTGAAACTGAAGGACAACCTGCATTGTTTTAATTCTGCACTTTATGGTAAACGTGAGGCACGTTTCAACTCAATGTCGACAACAATTACTCCTTCAAAGATGATATTAATGATAAGCGACTTCTCATTCTGTTGAGGTCTTTTGCATAAATAACAATAACAACAGCTATTGATGCCCTTCTTCATCAACAGTAAGTTAAGCACTTAATGAAAGCGGCTAATTTAGGGACATGTTTGTGACTACATCTTAACTGCCTAAAAGCATCTTTGATCTATTTTTGGTTTGTGTAAATTGCCTTCAAAAAGTGTAAAACCTAATTTCCCAAGCTCAAATTATTTTTTTATATCTAAGACAGGAAGCATAGTTCATTGGTAGAACATCAGCGGTGTCACCTTCGGATCCTATTTTTATCAGTTATATTAAGATAAGCACTGCTAGTACATCGCTCAGTGCAGGATGACTTTGGAGGGAAATTCCACCTGATTTAGATGCTGATTGATTCAGTCCAACAATCACTATTGCAACAAATGCCAAGCTTTTTCACACCACTTGTGTTACAGTATTGCTCTGTGAGTCGTGGGTGATATCTACTGACATGAAAGTATCTGTCTGTACCATCGCCAACTCTGTCAAACCACAACAACTATGATTCCTGGGACATATCCTGAGGATGCAGGAAGATTAACCATGCAGAACATATGCTCTCTACACCCCCATTACGTGGTAAAAAGATCTGGAAGGCAAAGAACGTCCCACATGGCTATGTGCAAATACTGTTGGGAGACTTCGACAACTTTTTACTGCCAGATGCCATTACCACCTTGGCTTCAAACCGTAGTACATGGAGAAACTTTATAGTCGCCTACTTCGCAGCCGAATGAAATGAAGTGAATGAATGAATGAATGAATGAATGAATGAATGAATGAATGAATGAATGAATGAATGAATGAATGAATGAATACGGCATAACGTTGTGATTGCCGAAGACTTCCTTTAAAGCGTAGATATATTAATTGTCAATAAATATTGTTGCTGTTGTTTATAAATTGCTTCAACATTGAAGCGTAAGAGTCTATCCGTTGGCGGGTTTCTATTTCATGACGCACTTCTCTTAGCGTTTGATCGTTTTTTTTACCAAAGACAGGCTTTGTACAATTAATTTAACTACTTGGCAATTCATTGGACGGTGGTTAAATACGTTATCTATTTACCTCTCGCTAGCTTGGAATGAATATATAATGACCCCAAGAGAAGGTTTTATTTATTTATTTATTTATTTATTTTTCATTTTGATAAATTGTTTTTGTACAAATGTTCAGGTTTTCTTTTCTTGTTTTTTTTTTTCAGAACCGCTTCTTACTTGTGCTTCAAAATACACTCTCTCTACAAGGTATTTTGGCAAGGTTGATGACCATGGTGACAGCCATACGGGACATCTATTATTGACTGAAGGTCTCAATTACCGCACACAATATTATTTTGTTATTTTTGCCAAATAAGTTGCAATAAATGATGAACTATTTTGCATTTCATATTAAAATAGACTGTAGGGAGTTTACTGGGAACCACCAGATTATAAACAAATTCAACGCATACTAATATTTTGCAAACGAGATAGGCTCCCAGAAGAGGCGAACTGAGATGTAATGCAATCTTTCGTTGTACAAGCATATTCTATTATTCATTGTCTAAAATGAACATTGTGCTTAGAAAGTGGGCCCGATATTATGACAATTGTCTAAAGCTGAAACTCACAAAGGAAACGTTCAGAGTTCAGGTTTTCTGGTTCGCAACATTTGATGTGCATGCCATAATACCCTCTTGTGTCCGACATTGTGCAAATGAATCTACAATGCTAGCAGGTTATGCGGTATCAACTGTATATTACTATGAGGTCCTATCAATTGTGCCATATAATAGATATATAGATGAAATATTTGTTACCTTTTGTTTTACTGATCAAATTGATACATCATTTCTTACATTTACACCTGCACAAAGTTACTACACATTTTAAGTTACCGACCCTAAATGACTTCCAAAAATGCTGTTACGTGTTATAAAGATTTTATGCGGTTTACACAACCCATATATCATAGAAATATGTCCTTGGACAACATTATTTTCAACATACCTGAAGTTGATGGTGGGGCATAATGTCTGACATTGGTTTTCAGGGGGGTCAAAATGTACAAAAAATCTACAATTGGGGTTTTGCATGGGTAATATACCCCAGGATACATATTTTTAAAAGTTGTATGGGTTCCTTTATACATTTATGGCCCTCTAAACATCGTCTTTCGCGTAGTGACACATTTTTTACGCTGACCCCCCTAAATTTCAACTTGCTACCACGGGAAAACGAAATGGAGTATGAAGGTCAAATTTTCAGGATTTTACTTTCTCACCAATATCTAGCACCACACAGAAAAAGAAAAAAATTGAAGAGGTGCTGCGGTGCCAATCCCAGAAGTTGACATGGATTGGCTCAGGAGCAAAATTTATTTCCAACATAATTGCTGGGAATCCCCAATTTCGGACATCCTGATATTCCGTTTGTTTGACACTGGTTCCCAGTTCGCAGAAGAAAGTTATATAATCACCTTAATATTTCACCTGGTACACCTGTTTGTTATATTTTACTTCCTTTTTTTTTTTGTCATATACACTTTAATTTATTTTATCCTATTAACATGATTAATAAACTCAGGTAATCAATACAAATGTCAAGATATGAAAAATTCCCAGATATTTTGATGAACACATTTAAAGTCTCACCTGCGAATTTTAACATGGTAAAGAGAGCGCGTCGTAGGAATATTAAAATTAACGCTTTTATGAGCTAGCCTACTTTGACAAATTGACAGTGCGAAATAGGTTATCTCTCCCCCCTTAGGGTTTAAAAAAAAATTAACGCAAGATGGTTTTCAACAGAAGTTTAGGTCTTGATTTCCTAAGGAGCATACGGTGATACGAACCTCGTACTGTAATGACTCCTTATTAAGGCTTATTTGACGACAAATTGTAGTGGAAAATAAAATCCTAAATTGGCATGCATAATTCCTCAGATATTTTATCTCCAGTGGGAAATTATCAGGTAATGAGGATGACCTAGTTTAACATCTCTTTTTTTATCGTTAAACGACGCGATGAAATCTATACTTCGATAGTAATGCTTTCAAATTAAACGTTTTGACGGTATTTAATAGCAACAGTACAATAGCAAGAACTCCAAAACAATACATAGCTTTACTGATTTAATTGTGATAGATTGCTTATATTGTTATGATGAAAATTAGTAAAACTGATTTCTAATGTAAAAACAAAAACATTTTTTTTTTTAATTCTCGTAGGCCGTCTGCATTTTTGTATATGATTTGATGACTACAGTTGGATAATACGTGTAAAATGGCATGTTTTCTTTAATTTCTTCGATGATTGATGACGACCTATGGGCGACATCACTAAATAGTGGAATTCCAAGAAATGGAAAAACAACCTTTTGAAAGTGATAATAGAAGAGCAAAAAAGTCGCCACGGGAGGTAGTATGAATATTCTTTTGCCTATTTTAAAAACAAATCCCAGGAAACAATATATATGTTTAATATTGTTTTATATCAGAGGAAACTTGTTTTTCTATATAAATCTAAACTAGAAAGAAAAAGAGGACATGAGTAGGAGAAAATGTTACATTTGCCTGAAAATGCTATTTGGGAATGTTTTTTATAACTTGAAAAAAAAAATTATTATTTAATAAGAGATAAAATTCAATTTTGTATTCTATATGAAAATCGGAATTATTTGGCCATGTTGATATATTCTGATCACTGGAACAACTTTAAATATAACTCGTTGAAATGTTTACTTTCACTTGAACCGAAGGCCTATACCGGACAACATGTCATATTTGATTGCATGTCTCGACATCATACGCTCGTATCAATCACAAAAGCTCTTTTGATTAAGTAAAAGGACTTAAAGTAAATACTGGATGCAAGGATTGGGCCAGATAATACGTGTAAAATAGCACGTTTTCTTTTCGATTCTTCCATGATTAATAATGATTAAACAAGTTAAGTAGGTAACGGGGATACGCATCCTACATAAGAACATTCTCTTTGAGATACCACTACACTAACAAAACGTGTACTCAGCCGTGAAAATGGCAATTGTTTCAAATGTCTTGTTATTGTAAAGGGGAATAAATTAGCTCTCCATTGATATGCAGCACGGTATGAACATGCCACAAAAGATCTGCGATATAGATGCTTTGAAAAACTTTCCAAACTTGTTGAGGAGTTTAGCAAAAACACTCGATGATCCTCAAATCGTTGTATTTTTGTCTTTATTCAACATTTCTTTTATTCTATACGTCAATGAAATCACTTTAATACTTTTTTAATATGTCAGACAAGATATTGGAACACACTTTGCCTGGAGCAGCACATGAGCTCGCATCTGATAATGATAGCGTGGCTAGTAATAGTAAGTGGTCGAGAATTGGAACAGGTAAATTAAGAAACGGACTAATTTCCCTAGTTCTCGTCTCCGATTGCCCTTTCTCTTTCCGTTTAACCATAGGCAGCGGAAGGGGGGACGTTGGGCACGCCCCCTAAACATTTAACTCTCTGAAAATCATAATAAAACAAACAACGCAATGGCTGTCCTTCCTTCTTTGACCAAAACAAAAACAACCGTGTTTTGGGCCACGTTTGAAAAAGCAAAATTCGCCTTCATTTGGTCTAAAAAATCTAAAATTGAGCATATTTCGAGCGCTTTATGAGCAACTGCCCAAGTAAGACCAAACAAGATATGCATCTCCCTAAATGTTAATGCTTCCGCCGCCACTGTGTTAGGGTGAAATTTAAACTCTCATATATATAAGTATAATTATATGCATAATAAGGTTTTATCTCACGTACACTATAATACAGAAAATCTCACCTGCTATTATCCAATACTAGGAAATTGTTATCCACAAGCTAGAAGTCTCTTATACGAGCATTCACTTGTGTACGAGGAACCTCGCCTCAGGTTATATCACACAACGAAACCCACCTAATTTAAGGACATTTTTTAGACTAAATATTAATTGACTCAAGGAGACTCTGGTCTATTTTGGGCTTGTGTGAATTGCCTCCACAAAGTTTCCAACTAAGTTATTTCCTCCGAAGAATAATTGTTTTTTGGCGTGTCAATTAAATGACGTTCTGTCTTTACATTATAACTGAACCATATTTAGTCAAGCTTACGTGTCAATCATGTCCCATAGTGTGTTATAATAATAGCTTTAAATAACCTGGATAAACGTTATGATCAAGTTCGTTCAGTGCAATTGAATTTCCCACTGTATAACCATGGAGGTATATAAATAAATGGAGAATGATCCAGCCAAGCCTCTTTTGTACTACGTTGGTTATGACCAATTATTGTTGAATAGGCAATTTCAGGTTTATATTGATTATGCTAAGCTGATTACATTGTGAAGTCTGTTTCACTGGCCATTGATTTCAGTGGGGTAAAATGAAGTTTATACTTATTGGAAACTGGAAAGTGCTCATGTTTCATAAAATTTTGATATCAAAATCCCACTTTCGCCAAAAATTGAGTGCTTAAATTGCATCAAGAAATCAGTCTTTTGAAAAAAGAAACACCTTATCTGTTGTCATCTTGTGACTCCCTACATTTTGGTCATGAAAAATTGAATTATGACTTTTTTTTTCCAAAAGTTATGACCCCCCCCGTATATTTGGAACCCCTCCCTCCGAAGAAAATGATAGCCTCCTAATAATATTAATAATCATTTAGGCCTAAATACTGATAATTATTTATTATACAATGAGAAGTTTAATGATGATGATTTAGGCGGCCTATACGATTTCATGACAATACAGAATTAAAAGTCATCCGTCATGGCACTCAATCAATTTGACCCGAAGCTTCAACCAAAATCACGGTTATCATACACTAAACTATGAGAAACTGTTTAAACAAAGTATGTAGGGCCTATACATTCCGTATATCAATTTCTCTCTAGAAAAGATTGTCTGATCATCACTTTGCTTGAATTCCGAAGTACTTCCGGTAAATTTTGCTCGCTCGTAACTCAAATGGCCCAAATTGGCCCAACATAATTTTTTTCACAATCGTAAGGTAAAAACGTTTTGCTTTCGTTTGCACTATCTTTGAACTCCCTCAGACCCCCTTAAAAGCTTAATATATGAACATGAAAACTAAGTATATTTGTCAAGTTACGGCACAACTAGTGTAGAAAACAGTTTCATAACTTGAGAACAGAACATCCGAATTTCTTCGGGTTTTCTCACGATCATACATTGAAACTATAAGCTATCAAAACTGGTGACTTTGAACTAGCTGATTGACTAGCTGACGTTATTATACAGTCTCTTTTACAAGGCTTCCGGTACGGGTCAATGTAGGGTCAATTCCTATGAGGAAATTTTGGGAGTGACAATCAATGAACCATGGTAGAGGCTCATAACCATCGTGGAGATCAATAGCTTGGCTGAAGTGGCTGGTCAATTCAAGTTTGGTGACTCATTGAATAGAGGTAACGGGATAATCTCCACTTAGGAGATTAGAATTCTGGCGATCATTCTCCATTTATTTATATACCTCCATGGTATAACACATCACTTTTTATTCAAAAGAGGAATTTTATTGTCGTTGCTTACATGATGGAAATACGACAGTTTATACAATTTAACTAGGTAGGCAGAAATTCACCTGGGCCCAATTTAGTTGAATTAAACATTCTCAATTGAATGCGTGTTGAATTTTAAATTGATAAAGGAAGTGCTGACAAGCATGGTGCGTGCTAACTAAACTATGTTAAAGGAATGTCTATATATTCTGATCTAGATTCCGAGAGGATAGAAGTATGCATTATGCTGTAGATCCTAAGTGAAATTGTATTTTCTTGCTAAATGATTGGTCTGCCATTGCCAATACACATATCTATCCCAAGTGGATTCTTACAGATGTTCTTTTCCATTCCTTCATGAATTATTTAAACCTCTAATCAATAAAATGTTCAACTAGCGTCTTTTGCATGATTCATTATATGTACATAATTTCTACTTCTCATGTTGCACCTATATACAATAGTCTAAAAGCTTACAAATTTGACTTTGTTATGAGCTCGTTGTCGATGTCTGGAACAGCAGTCACAACACATTACCATAAATAACCCCTCTTCTGCGAGCAGTCGGGAGCAATGCCATAATGTTCTACAAAATTAGTATCTAATTTTAATCGCTTCAACCAAAATTTAAAATGGAAAGGAATGATATTATTATTTGGCAAACGTATAAACAATCCAAGATTGGTTCCGTGATTATTGATAAATACCTAGGATTTGTTTTAAAAGATCTTATCACCCCTAAACCTTTCTACCATACATCGACTTCGTTTAAATCCAATAACAGCGTGTGTTGTAATGAGATCCGCCATAGTTTATATTGAGAACACAACCTCCGCCCTTTTTCTGCTATCAGCAGTAGACATAAAGTTAATTCAGTTAAAGCCTTTCCAATTTCAGAAACGATTAAGGCAAATCTTTCACCTGTTTACGAAATGAAATTGGGCGTCCTATAGGTATGATTGCTGTGTTTAATTTCCACTTGGTATGTAATAACATCGGGATATTATAATGCATATGTTTAATGAAAAATGTATCAAACAGCCATATCATCACTTTGTTTTCCTATTTCGAAATACAAGATATTGAAACTGAAGGACAACCTGCATTGTTTTAATTCTGCACTTTATGGTAAACGTGAGGCACGTTTCAACTCAATGTCGACAACAATTACTCCTTCAAAGATGATATTAATGATAAGCGACTTCTCATTCTGTTGAGGACTTTTACAGGAAGCATAGTTCATTGGTAGAACATCAGCGGTGTCACCTTCGGATCCTATTTTTATCGGTTGTAAGATAAGCACTGCTAGTACATCGCTCAGTGCAGGTGACTTTGGAGGGAAATTCCACGTGATTTAGATGCTGCTTGATTCAGTCCAACAATCACTATATTGCAACAAAAGTCAAGCTTTTTCACACCACTTGCTCTCTGAGTCGTGGGTGATATCTACTGACAGGAAAAATAAAATCAATGCTGAACATCAAATGCGCTGATCATGTTAGTAATCAACTATGATTCCTGGGACATATCCTGAGGATGCAGGAAGATGAACCATGCAGATGATATGCTCTCTACACCCCCATTACATGGTAAAGAAGACCTGGAAGGCAAAGAACATCCTACTTGGCTATGTGCAAATACTGTTGGGAGACTTCGACAACTTTGAATGAATGAATGAATGAATAAGGCATAATGTTGTGACTTCCTTTAAAGCGTAGATATATTAATTGTCAATGAATATTGTTACTGTTATTTATGAATTGCCTCAACATTGAAGTGTAAGCAAATGGTAAGAGGCTGTCCGTTGGCGTAATTTTAATTCATGGCGCACTTCTCTTCGCGTTTGATCGTTACAAACCACTGGTTTTTTGACCAAAGACAGGCTTTGTACAATTAATTATCAAACGACTTGGCAATTCATTGGACGTTGGTTAAATAAATTATCTATTTACCTCTCGCTAGCTAGGAATGAATATATAATTTTTTAATTGTTTCGGGTAAAAATATTCAGGTTTCTTTTCTTTTTTATTTGTTTGTGTTGTTTTTGTTTTTTAACCGCTTGTTACTTGTGTTTCAAAATACACTCTTTCTACAAGGCAAGGTTGATGACCATGGTGACAGCCATACGGGACATCTATTATTGACTGAAGGTCTCAATTACCGCACACAATATTATTTTGTTATTTTTGCCAAATAAGTTGCAACAAATGATGAACTATTTTGCATTTCATATTAAAATAGACTGTAGGGAGTTTACTGGGAACCACCAGATTATAAACAAATTCAACGCATACTAATATTTTGCACACGAGATAGGCTCCCAGAAGAGACAAACTGAGATGTAATACAATCTTTCGTTGTACAAGCATATTCTATTATTCATTGTCTAAAATGAAACTCACAAAGGAAACGTTCAGAGTTCATGTTTTCTGGTTCGCAACATTTGATGTGCATGCCATAATACCCTCTTGTGTCCGACATTGTGAAATCTACAATGCTAGCAAGTTATGCGGTATCAACTGTTTATTACTATGAGGTCCTATCAATTGTGCAATATAATAGAAATATAGATGAAACATTTGTTACCTTTTGTTTTGCTGATCAAATTGATACATCATTTCTTACATTTACACCTGCACAAAGTTATACACATTTTAAGTTACCGACCCTAAATGACTTCCGAAAATGCTGTTACGTGTTAGAAAGATTTTATGCGGTTTACACAACCCATATATCATATAAATGTATTATTAATGATATAGCGAAACTTCCAGGAGCAAAATGTATCATAATTGCTGAGAATCCCCTATTTCGGACATCCTGATATTCCGTTTATTTGGCACTGGTTCCTAGTTCGCAGATGAAAGTTATATAATCACCTTAATATTTCACCTGGCACACCTGTTTTTTATATTTTACTTCCTTTTTTTTTTGGTCATATACACTTTATCCTATTAACATGATTAATAAACTCAGGTAATCAATACAAATGTCAAGATATGAAAAATTCCCAGATATTTTGATGAACAAATTTAAAGTCTCACCTGCGAATTTTAACACGGTAAAGAGAGCGCGTCGTAGGAATATTAAAAATGAACGCTCTTATGAGCTAGCCTACTTTGACAAATTGACAGTGCGAAATGTGTTATCTCTCCCCCCTTAGGGTTTTCTAAAACATTAACGCTAGATGGTTTTCAACAGAAGTCTAGGTCTTGATTTTCTAGGGAGAATATAGTGATACGAAACTCGTACTGTAATGACTCCTTATTAAGGCTCATTTGACGACAAATTGTAGTGGAAAAGAAAATCCTAAATTGGCATGTATAAATCCTCAGATATTTTATCTCCAGTGGGAAATTATCAGGTAATGAGGATGACCTAGTTTAATATCGCTTTTTTTTATCGTTAAACGACGCGATGAAATCGAGACTTCGATAGTAAAAACTAAAACTGTAACTCACAAAGGAAACGTTCAGAGTTCAGGCTTTCTGGTTCGCAACATTTGGTATGCATGCCATAGTACCCTCTAGTGTCCGACACTGTGGAATCTACAATGCCAGCAGCTTATACTGTATCAGAGGACATAATAACCAGTATCAACCTCTAGTATCAACTGTTTATTACAATGAGGTCCTATCGATAAATAATTGTACTCATATATTTAAGAAATATAAATGAAACATTTGTTACCTTTTGTGCAAGCTTTGCTGCTTGCACAGGAGCAACATCCAGGAGCAACATCTTCTAACAAACAGATTTGCAGGCGAACCCCTATTTTGGACATCCTGATATTCCGTTTATTTGGCACTGGTTCCTAGTTCGCAGATGAAAATGATATATTTCAAAATACTACTACACCTTGAGATTTCACCTGCCACACCTGTTTTATATATATATATATATATTTTACTTCCCGTTTTTATCATACACTTTAATTTATTTTATCCTATTAACATGATTAATAAACTCAGGTAATCAATACAAGTGTCAAGATATGAAAAATTCCGAGTATTTTGATGAACAAATTCAAAGCCTCATCTGCAAATTTTAACACGGTAAAGAGAGCGCGTCGTAGGAATATTAAAAATTAACGCTGTTATGAGCTAGCCTACTTTGACAAATTGACAGTGCGAAATAGGTTATCTCTCCCCCTAAGATGGTTTTCAACAGAAGTCTAGGTCTTGATTTCCTAGGGAGCATACGGTGATATGAAACTCGTACTGTAATGACTCCTTATTAAGGCTTATTTGACGACAAATTGTAATGGAAAAGAAAATCCTAAATTGGCATGTATAATTCCTCAGATATTTTATCTCCAGTGGGAAATTATCAGGTAATGAGGATGACCTAGTTTAACATCGCTTTTTTATATTGTTAAACGACGCGATGAAATCTATACTTCGATAGTAATGCTTTCAAATTAAACGTTTTGACGGTATTTAATAGCAACAGAACAATAGCAAGAACTCCAAAACAATACATAGCTTTACTGATTTAATTGCGATAGATTGCTTGTTTTATTGCTTATTATTGTTATGATGAATATGAGTAAAACATTTCTAATGTAAAAACAAAAACAAATAGTTTTTTATTCTCGCAGGCCGTCCGCATTTTTGTATATGATTTGATGACTAGGATAATACGTGTAAAATGGCATGTTTTCTTTAATTTCTTCGAGTATTGATGACGACTTATGGGCGACATCATTAAATAGTGGAATTCCAAGAAATGGAAAAACAACCTTTTGAAAGTGATAATAGAAACGAGGCGACAGTTGTACGGAGAAGAGCAAAAAATTCGCCACGGGTGGTAGTATGAATATTAGTTTGCCTATTTTAAAAACAAAACTCAGGAAACAATATGTATGTTTAATATTTTTTTTATATCAGAGGAAACTTGTTTTTCTATATAAATCTAAACTAGAAAGAAAAGGAAGACATGAGTAGGAGAAAATGTTACATTTGCCTGAAAATGCTTTTTGGGAATGCTTTTTATAACTTGAAAAAAAATCATTTTATTATTTAATAAGAGATAGAATTCAATTTTGTATTCTAAAATCGGAATTATTTGGCCATGTTGATATATTCTGATCACTGAATCAACTTAGTTCAAATATAACTCGTTGAAATGTTTACTTTCACTTGAACCAAAGGCATATACCGGACAACATGTCATATTTGATTGCATGTCTCGACACCATACGCTCGTATCAATCACAAAAGCTCTTTTGATTAAGTAAAATGACTTAAAGTAAATATAAGATTCAAGGATTGGGCCAGATAATACGTGTAAAATAGCACGTTTTCTTTTCGATTCTTCCATGATTAACAATGATTAAACAAGTAAAGTAGGTAACGGACGCACACCGACATCGCCTGGCTAATAATTATTTGGTGCAGCAGTGACATTAAAATGAATACACGGGATCGATACACGTGAATTGCTATGCACGATTTTGATATCAGACGAAAATCTTCGGATACTGAGTTAGAAAATGATGAATATCTCCCGTAAATGAATTTTTCTCAAGAAACCAGATGTGGTCTCATACACTTGAAAATACGTGTTGAACAGATATTATAGTCGTTAGCGTGCGCTTTGAAAATTGGCCGTGCGCTTTGAACTCAAAATTTGACCAAGACTCTCAATTTTATATTGCGTTGGTCTTGTATGGACTACAGCGCGCAGCAGGCTATAGCGGCACTCACTCAAGTGGAGAGAGTATAACCATTGACCGCAATGTCGTATACAAGCTTGCTCACAGAGCGAGAAATCAATTACCCCGTCTATGTCAGTAGCCTTAGTCAGGTCACTTCGCTAATAATATGCATCTCATAAGGTCCGAATAAAATGGTCATGGGTGGCTGTGGATTCAACCTACCATGGCGATTTCTACTATGAAGATATCGGGGCGATGTCACTGTGGGACGGTGTACTCCGCCGTGAAAATGGCAATTCTTTCAAATGTCGTGTTAGTGTAAAGGGGAATAAATTAGCTCTCCATTGATATGCAGCACGGTATGAACATGCCACAAAAGATCTGAGATATAGATGCTTTGAAAAACTTTCCAAACTTTTGTTGAGGAGTTTAGGAAAAACACTCTATTATCCTCGAATAGTTGTATTTTTGTCTTTATTCAACATTTCTTTTATTTTATACGTCAATAAAATCACTTTAATACTTTTTTAATATGCCAGACAAGATATTGGCACACACCTTGCCCGGATCAGCACATGAGCTCGCATCTGTTAGCGATAGCGTGACTAGTAGTAGTAAGTGGAAGAAACGGACTAAGTACCTCCCTAGTTCTCGTCTCCGATTGCCCTTTCTCTTTCCGTTTAACCATAAGCAGCGGAAGGGGGACGGTGGGCACGTCCCCTAAACATTTCACTCTCTGAAAATCATAATAAAATAAAAAAAGCAATGGTTGCCCTTCCTTCTTTGACCAAAACAAAAACAACCGTGTTTTGGGCCATGCAAGATTGAAAAAGCAAAATTCGCCTTCATTTGGTCTAAAAAAATCTAAAATTGAGCATACATTATTTCGAGCGCTTTGTGAGTAAATGTCCAAATAAGACCAAACAAGATATGCATCTCCCTAAATGTTAATGCTTCCGCCGCCATTGTGTTAGCGGGAAATTTAAACTTTCATTTAAGTATAATTATATGCATAATAAGGTTCTATCTCACGTACACTACATTCATACAGAAAAGCTCACCTGCTATTATCCAATACTAGGAAATTGTTATCCACAAGCTAGAAGGGTCTTATACGAGCATTCACTTGTAAGAGGAAACTCGCCTCCAGGTTATAAATCACACAACGAAACCCACCTAATTTAAGGACATGTTTTAGACTAAATATTAATTGACTCATTGGTCTCTTTTGGGCTTGTGTGAATTGCCTCCACAAAGTTTCCAAAATTATTTCCTCCGAAGAATAATTGTTTTTGGCGTATCATAAAAATGAAGTTCCGTCTTTACATTATAACTGAACCATATTTAGTCAAGTTTACGTGTCAATCATGTCCCATAGTGTGTTATAATAATAACTTTAAATAACCTGGATAAACGTTATGATCAAGTTCGTTCACTGCAATTGAATTTCCCACTGAATAACATATCACTTTTTATTCACAAGAGGAATTTTATTGTCGTTACTTACATGGTGGAAATACGACCATTTATACAATTTAACTAGGTAGGCAGAAATTCACCTGAGCCCACTTTTGTTGCATTAAACATTCTTAACAAGCATGCATGGTGCGTACTAACTAAACTATGTTAAAGGAATGTCTATATATTCTGATCTAGATTCCGAGAGGTATGCATTATGCTGTAGATCCCAAGTGAAATTGTATTTTCTTGCTAAATGATTGGTCTGCCATAAAATACCAATACACATATCTAGCCCAAGTGGATTCTTACAGATGTTCTTTTCCATTCCTTCATAAATTATTTAAACCTCTCATGAATAAAATGTTCAACTAGCGTCTTTTGCATGATTTCTTTATACGTACATAATCTCATGTTGCACCTATATACAATAGTCTAAAAGCTTACAATTTTGACTTTGTTATGAGCTCGATGTCGATGTCTGGAACAGCAGTCACAACACATTACCATAAATAACCCCTCTTCTGCGAGCAGTTGGGTGCAATGCCATAATGTTCTACAAAATTAATATCTAATTTTAATCGCTTCTACCACAATTTGAAATGGAAAGGAATGATATTATTATTTGGCAAACGTATAAACAATCCAAGATTGGTTCCGTGATTATTGATAAATACCTAGAATTTGTTTTAAAAGATCTTATCACCCCTAAACCTTTCTACCATACATTGACTTCGTTTAAATCCAATAACAGCGTGTGTTGTAATGAGATCCGCCATAGTTTATATTGAGAACACAACTTCCGCCCTTTTTCTGCTATCAGCAGTAGACAGCAAGTTAATTCAGTTAAAGCCTTTCCAATTTCTGAAACGATTAAGGCAAATCTTTCACCTGTTTACGAAATGAAATTGGGCTTCCTATAGGTATGATTGCTGTGTTTAATTTCCACTTGGTATGTAATAACATGTTTTCCTATTTCGAAATACAAGATATTGAAACTAAGGCCGAGTAAAAAAAAATACATGTTTCTCGTCCGCGCCCTCCTCCTTTTTTATTTTGTAAACTTTCAGTTATAACTTGTTGAAAAAGATGTTTCAGAAGTTGAAACTTATTTTACGGCTTTGTAAATGCATAATACATCATTTCAGAAGAGTTTTGTGATCACTAGAGGGGCCTACCTCTCAAAACAATAGAATAAAAAGGGCCTCCTCCTTTTTCTCAGATATCAATCTGTATGTCGAATACCCAAAATATGGTGCCAAATACAGGTATTTAGCGTCGTTTTCCAATAAAAAATAGAAAATAAAAAGCCCCTCATCCTCCTAATTTTCAAAAACCCGGACGAGAAACATATTTTTATTTTTACTTGGCCTAATGGACAACCTGCATTGTTTTAATTCTGCACTTTATGGAAACGTGAGGCACGTTTCAACTCAATGTCGACAACAATCCTTCAAAGATGATATTAATGATAAGCGATTTCTCATTCTGTTCAGGACTTTTGCCGAAATAACAATAACAATAGCTATTGATACCCTTCTTCGTCAACAGTAAGTTTGTTGGTTAGGGACTTATAGCTAGCTTTTCCCGGTAGCTTTTGCGTCAATCCAACTTTCTACACCTTGAGTCTCGCATTTTGATGTTTGTGAATGAATACTCGACTAGCATCCACGAACGCTCCATTTCCCGGACATTGCGGGGTTTCTTTGCGGTTTTTGTCTTCATTCGTGTTAATACCATACGTACGTTGATGAGTGAAGGCTTTTTGATATTTTGTTTGGTCTCATTTCTTTAAATACTTCTTTTTATGACACGAACAAGCACGTCATTCGCCATGACGTCTGTAGCGAAAAAAAATCTTCTTCAAATGTTTTACTAGTTTTCGTCATTGGCTATTTTACTCAATTGCTCTGCGACATTATGGTAAAATATAACAATTACTGGTCACCTGTTTCTCCTAGGATATGATTCCTCTCACCGCTACATTACACTACAAACTCCTTACATTTTACCAACGTTTTTTATTCGTTTTAGCAATAGGAACTCATAATAGCCCACACCTGCGTCTGGTGAAGGTCATTTTCTGGAAAGCTGGACTGAGAAAGGTTATCTTTGAACCGCTTAAAATGACCACGAGTCATGATACGTAAGTTTAATACGTATACCTCTTATTTTATTTAATATCTTTATCATCTGTTGACATATAAACAGGCAATCCTAACCTCATTTTTTAAATGTTTATCAGTGTAAACTGTTGTGTTATGTTGCTTGATTTTAATTATTGCAATTAAAACTAAAATTGATCGACATCCGGTTTATTTAGAATTTGATCAAATTGCCCCTCTAAATATGTTTTTGTTTCTACGGTTTTTTTTTTCAATTTAAAAGCCGGTGTCTGACGTTATGAATTTTTGTTAACTGTACACTAGTCACTATGCAATGTGATGTATATCATTGACAAAATTACCGGTACTTTGATTAGAAAATAAAACGAAAATAGGAAATATTGTACTTTGATACCCCGCAAGTTTTCATCTGATCGAATTTGCTTTCTCTTTTTGTTTAACCCTCTTAAGCTGTATATTAACTTGACAAAATGATGTTTGGGTGAAATTTAGCACTACTTTCGGGCTCTGTTGCTCGCGCTGACGCGCTCGATTGAACGTCTCGCGCTACGCGCTCGGTTCCTCGCGCTACGCGCTCGCTTAGTCCGTGAGGGCCACAGACTGCGGCTAGGTGAAATTAAGCTTAACAAATGCACGGGCTATATACACATCTCATATATTTTATTATAGGTATAATTAGGTTATATCTTACACTATATATATTCATTTAAAAAAAGATTTTGTTTAATATTAGGAAATTGCTATCTACAAGTTACAATTTTTTTATACGAGCGTAAACTTGTAAGAATAAACTCGCCTATGGGTTAAAGCACTTAAATAGAAATAAGGCTCCGAAGGTGACTGCGCTGGTGCTCTACCAATGAATTACTTCTCCTCTCGCTAGCTTGGAATGAATATATAACGACCCCAAGAGAAAGTTTTATTTGTTTATTTAAAACTTTATTTTTCATTTTGATAAATTGTTTTTGTCAAAATGTTCAGGTTTCTTTTCTTGTTGTTGTTGTTTTTTCTTTTCAGAACCGCTTGTTACCTTGTTTCAAAATCCACTTTTTCTACAAGGTATTTTGGCAAGGTTGATGACCATGATGCCAGCCATACGGGATATCTATAATAGATGATAATAATTATTGACTGAAGGTCTCAATTACCGCACACAATATTATTGTGTTATTTTTGCCAAATAAGTTTCAATAAATGATGAACTATTTTGCATTTTATATTAAAATAGACTGTAGTGAGTTTACTGGGAACCTCCAGATTATAAACAAATTCAACGCATACTAATATTTTCCAAAGCGGTCCAAGTAGAGGCCCTTAGCTCCACTGGCAAAAATGTGCACAGCGAACTGGGGTGTAATACAATCTTTCGTTGCACATGCATATTCTATTATTCATTGTCTACGATATATTGTGCTTAGGAAGTGAGTCCGATAAATTATGAAAATTGTCTAAAACTGTAACTCACAAAGGAAACGTTCAGAGTTCAGGCTTTTTGGTTCGCAACATTTGATGTGCATGCCATAATACCCTCTGGTGTCCGACACTGTGAAATCTACAATGCCAGCAGGTTATACTGTATCAGAGGACATACTAACCAGTATCAACCTCTTTATTACTATGAGGTCCTATCGATAAATTGTACTCATATATCTAAGAAATATAAATGAAACATTTGTTACCTTTTGTGCAAGCTTTGCTGCTTGCACAGGAGCAACATCCAGGAGCAACATCTTCTAACCAACAGATTTGCAGGCGAACCCCTATTTTGGACATCCTGATATTCCGTTTATTTGGCACTGGTTCCTAGTTCGCAGATGAAAATGATATATTTCAAAATACTACACCTTGATATTTCACCTGCCACACCTGTTTTTTCATATATATTTTACTTCCCGTTTTTATTATACACACTTTAATTTCTTTTATCCTATTAACATGATTAAGAAACTCAGGTAATCAGGTAATCAATACAAGTGTCAGGATATGAAAAATTCCGAGTATTTTGATGAACAAATTTAAAAGCCTCACCTGCAAATGTTAACACGGTAAAGAGAGCGCGTCGTAGGAATATTAAAAATTAACGCTGTTGTGAACTTTGACAAATTGACAGTGCGAAATAGGTTATCTCTCCCCCCTTAAGGTTTAAAAAAAATTAAATGCAAGATGGTTTTCAACAGAAGTTTAGGTCTTGATTTCCGAGGTGATACGAAACTCGTGATGTAATGACTCCTTATTAAGGCTTATTTGACGACAAATTGTAGTGGAAAATAAAATCCTAAATTGGCATGTATAATTCCTCAGATATTTTACCTCCAGTGGGAAATTATCAGGTAATGAGGATGACCTAGTTTAACATCGCTTTTTTATATTGTTAAACGACGTGATGAAATCTATACTTCGATAGTAATGCTTTTAAATTAAACGTTTTGACGGTATTTAATAGCAACAGAACAATAGCAAGAACTCCCGAACAATACATAGCTTTATTGATTTAATTGCGATAGATTGCTTGTTTTATTGCTTATATTGTTATGATGAATATGAGTAAAACTGATTTCTAATGTAAAAACAAAAACAAATATTTTTTTTTTTAAATTCTCGTAGGCCGTCTGCATTTTTGTATATGATTTGATAAATACAGTTGGATAATACGTGTAAAGTGGCATGTTTTCTTTCATTTCTTCGATGATTGATGACGACTTATGGGCGACATATCACTAAATAGTGGAATTCCAAGAAATGGAAAAACAACCTTTTGAAAGTGATAATAGAAACCAGGCGACAGTTGTACGGAGAAGAGCAAAAAAGTCGCCACGGGAGGTAGTATGAATATTCTTTTGCCTATTTTAAAAACAAAACCCAGGAAACAATATGTATGTTTAATATTTTTTTATCAGAGGAAACTAGTTTTTCTATATAAATCTAAACCAGGAAGAAAAAGAAGACATGAGTAGGAGAAAATGTTTCATTTGCCTGAAAATGCTTTTTGGGAATGCTTTTTATAACTTGAAAAAAAAACCCCATTTTATTATTTAATAAGAGATAAAATTCAATTTTGTATTCTATATGAAAATCGGAATTATTTGGCCATGTTGATATATTCTGGTCACTGGAACAACTTAGTTCAAATACCGTAGAAACCCGTCTACAAGGAATAGTAGCGACTGTGATGATAGCATATTTCACGCTAGCGTCCTCCACAATATTATATCATTATGGAATTTGAGCAAATCATTTACCGACACAAGCATGTATACAATGTATTATTTTATCTTTATTTCGCATCTCACGAGCATAGCTCACTTGGCAAGGCATAAGACTTTGGTTCTTTAGATCGGAAGATGGTGAGTTCGAGCCTCATCACGGTCACACAAACTTTTATAAACTAAATATTGTTCAAACTTTTCATTTATATTTTCTTGCATTTTCTAAAGACTCCTTTCGTATTTTTTTCATATTTAGTTTAATTTATTCTATTGTTTTTCTTTTATTGTTTCTTTTCTTAGTCTTTTTTTCTTGTTTAATTTTATTTTTTCTTTATTTTTCTTTGATTCATATAATATTGGCAGGATAAGGAGAGGAGGGAACTAAAGACCCATTCAGTGATTTACTCATCCGGACGATCGTAAAAATCATCAAAATTCACCTTTGTCATTGTCATAGATGTGGTAACATAACCTGCTAGTGGTTCAGCAGAAAACCGTGTGACACATAATATACATTTGGCTACATTTTATTATACGATAAATACGAATTTATTAAACATGGTAACAAATATTCTCTAGCAGATCGGTTATACGATGGAACTGGTAGGCATAGGCCTATTATAAATTCGGGATATTAAATATCTTCCTGACGAGACAGATCTGCGCATGTGGTCAAAGACGATTCCTTACTAGCCACAGACCGTCCGCTGGAATTAGTTGAACATGAACCATTCGCTATGGCTGTTGGTCGGACCTCTCATCTCTCCACATCGATTGTGACCTATAATCCCCGACATTGCCCTTATGAACTCACATCCTCCTGTTTTATTCCAATACGCTGGCGAAGTTACGTAATAATCGGATTAACTACCATAGCAATAGGTGAAAACAATTTTTGAATATACCGCGTTACGTTCAGGCGGTACCTCTTCATTGAACCATATCATGCTGCACCTGTAAGATTAGTATCTTTGAAAATACCAGTATTGTATTCAATCTATGATTGCAGACATACACAGTACAGGTGATGAGTGTAACCTGCTTGTAGCGCAGCGCGATATGTTCAAAATTGTTTTCACCTATTGCTATGGTAATTAATCCGATTAATTACGCAACTTCACCAGCGTATAATGGCCGAATAAATTCTGACCATCACTTGGCTTGTTGGATTCGTCTATACTACAATTCGCTGTCGAAGTGACGTAATAATCGCAATAACTACCATTAAGCAGATTGCACTAATCACCCGCGCGTATGTCACCAAACATAGATTGAATACCACTCTTTTCATAAATACTAATCTTACATGGCGAGTGATTAGCATTTCTTTGACAACTATGGTTTAATGCATAGGTGCCACGTGAACGATGAAGTGCAGGGCTATATATTCGAAATTGTATTCATCAATTGCTATGGTAGTTAATCCGATTAATTACGTCACATCGACAGTGTATGTCCATTGCTAGCTATGGTAATTAATCATATTAGTGTTTACATCACTACTTCGGTGAAGACAAGAGAAGTGTGCCTTCTCTACCAACGCCTGTGATATAACAGGTGCAAGCGAAACAAAATTGAATGACCAGAATAGTTTCCTTTGTCAGATGAATTGATTGAAGTTTTGAAGACACTCTATTCTTGATGGGACAATAGATTCAAATATGGAATAATTATTATTCCTCATCTATTTTTTTTATTGAAAAAACTGCAATTGTGGCAACAGAACAATATTTATTTTGATATCATTTCAAGTAGAAACAAAATCGTGCTTAAGCCAAAAACGCACCCTACCTACCATTCCTCAAGAATTGGGATGGCACAAAAGGTGCAACATAGGTTTTATTGCAAAGACGAGGACAGACAAGTAGTTACAACACATCTGTCTAACCGTGGGTTTCGCTATTATTTAGAATAAATGCTTTTACTAGTTTCTATAAAACCACAAAATTACTAAAAAAACTATAAAAAAACTTTAAAAAACAAACAAAAAACACACCTAAAATTAAAAGTAGAAAGGTAGATTTGAAGAAAGATAAAAGAACATGTCAAAAAGTTAAAATTAAACGAGAATGAAAAACGGAACCGGTGCCCGGACCATGCTCTCTTCAGCATGTCTTCAGTTCCAAAGTCTGACGCTCTATCAATTGAGCTATACGATCCTGATATACGAAACAGTCGTTATTATGTCAATACAATTGATTGGTGTTACAACATACTTAGATGGAATGCATAGCCACCCAGTGCCAGTATATATTTGCTCAAACTCCAAATACAAAAAGCAACCAATTTTATTGAGGGCGTTTCTTAGGTATATCCTTGTAGACGGGGTTTTACGGTATAAGTCGTTGAAATGTTTACTTTCACTTGAACCAAAGGCGTATACCGGACAACATGTCATGTTTAATTATTGCATGTCTCGACACCATACGCTCGTATCAATCACAAAAGCTCTCTTGATTAAGTAAAAGGACTTATAAGTAAATATACGATTCAAGGATTGGGCCAGATAATACGTGTAAAACAATACGTTTTCTTTTCGATTCTTCCAAGATTAACAATGATTAAACAAGTAAAGTAGGTAACGGGGATATGCATCCTACATAAGAACATTCTGTTTGTTTCAAATGTCGTGTTATTGTAAAGGGGAATAAATTAGCTCTCCATTGATATGCAGCACGGTATGAACATGCCACAAAAGATCTGAGATATAGATGCTTTGAAAAAATTTCCAAACTTTTGATGAGGAGTTTAGCAAAAACACTCGATGATCCTCAAATCGTTGTATGTTTTTCTTTATTCAACATTTCTTTTATTCTATACGTCAATGAAATCACTTTAATACTTTTTAATATGTCAGACAATATGTTGGAACACACATTGCCCGGATAAGCTCGCATCTGATAGTAATAGCATGGCTAGTAATAGTAAGTGGTCGAGAATTGGAACAGGCAAATTAAGAAACGGACTATATAGTTTTTTAATTAGTACTTAAAAGTACTTAAAAGTACTTAAAAGTACTTTAAAGTACTTCAGGTACTTCCCTAGTCTCCGATTGCCCTTTCTCTTTCCGTTTAACCATAGGCAGCGGAAGAGGGGACGTTGGGCACGCCCATAAACATTTCACTCTTTGAAAATCATAATAAAACAAAAAAGCAATGACTGACCTTCCTTATTTGACCAAAACAAAAACAACCGCGTTTTGGGCCAAGATTCATAAAAGCAAAATTCGCCTTCATTTGGTCTAAAAAAATCTAAAATTGAGCATATTTCGAGCGCTTTGTGAGCAAATGTCCAAGTAAGACCAAACAAGATATGCATCTCCCTAAATGTTAATGCTTCCGCCGCCACTGTGTTAGGGTGAAATTTAAACTCTCATATAAGTATAATTATATGCATAATAAGGTTTTTATCTCACGTACACTATATTCATACAGAAAATCTCACCTACTATTATCCAATACTAGGAAATTGCTATCTACAAGCTAGAAGTTTCTTAAACAAGCATTCACTTGTGTAAGAGGAAACTCGCCTCCAGGTTAAATCACACAACGAAACCCACCTAATTTAAGGACATATTTTCGACTAAATCTTAATTGACTCAAGGAGACTCTGGTCTATTTTGGGCTTGTGTGAATTGCCTCCACAAAGTTTCCAACTAAGTTATTTCCTCCGAAGAATAATTGTTTTTTGGCGTGTCAATTAAATGAAGTTCCTTCTTTACATTGTCACTGAACCATATTTAGTCAAGCTTACGTGTCAATGATGTCCCATAGTATGTTATAATAACAGCTTTAAATAATTTGGATAAACGTTATGATCATCAAGTTCGTTCAGTGCAATTGAATTTCCCACTGTACAACAAATCACTTGTTTATTCACAAGAGGAATTTTATTGTCGTTGCTTACATGATGGTAATACAACAGTTTATACAATTTAACTAGGTAAGCAGAATTACACCTGGCTGGGCCCAACTTTGTTGAATTAAACATTCTCAATTGAATGTGTGTTGAATTTTAAATTGATAAAGGAAGTGCTGACAAGCATAGTGCATACTAACTAAACTATGTTAAAGGAATGTCTATTCGGGTCTAGATATTCTTCTATATCTGTTTTCCCAGAGAATTGAAGTATGCATTATGCTGTAGATCCCAAGTGAAATAGTGTTTTCTTGCTGAATGATTGGTCTATCATTACCAATAGACAAAACTAGCCCAAGTGGATTCTTACAGATGTTCTTTTCCATTGCTTCATAAATCATTTAAACTTCTCATCAATAAAATGTTCAACTAGCGTCTTTTGCATGATTCATTATACGTACATAATTTCTACTTCTCATGTTGCACCTATATACAATAGTCTAAAAGCTTACAATTTTGACTTTGTTATGAGCTCGGTGTCGATGTCTGGAACAGCAGTCACAACACATTACTATAAATAACCCCTCTTCTGCGAGCAGTTGGGTGCAATACCATAATGTTCTACAAAATTAATATCTAATTTTAATCGCTTCGTCCAAAATTTTAAAATGGAAAGGAATGCTATTATTATTTGGCAAACGTATAAACAATCCAAGATTGGTTCCGTGATTCTTGATACATACTAGAATTTGTTTTAAAAGCTCATATCACCTCTAAACCTTTCTACCATACATTGACTTCGTTTAAATCCAATAACAGTGTGTGTTGTAATGAGATCCGCCATAGTTTATATTGAGAACACAACCTCCGCTCTTTTTCTGCTATCAGCAGTAGACAGCAAGTTAATTCAGTTAAAGTCTTTCCAATTTCTGAAACGATTAAGGTAAATCTTTCACCTGTTTGCGAAATAAAATTGGGCTTCATATAAGTATGATTGCTGTGTTTAATTTCCACTTGGTATGTAATAACATCGGGATATTATATTGCATATGTTTAATGAAAAATGTATCAAACAGCCATATCATCACTTTGTTTTCCTATTTCAAAATACAAGATATTGAAACTGATGGACAATCTGCATTGTTTTAATTCTGCACTTTATGGTAAACGTGAGGCACGTTTCAACTCAATGTCTACAACAATTACTCCTTCAAAGATGATATTAATGATAAACGACTTCTCATTCTGTTGAGGAATTTTGCATAAATAACAATAACAACACCAGCTATTGATGCCCTTCTTCATCAACAGTAAGTTTGGTATTTAGGGACTTATAGCTAGCTTTTCCCGGTAGCGTTTGCGTCAATCCAACTTTCTACACCTTGAGTCCCGCATTTTTGTGAATGAATACTCGACTAGCATCCACGAACGCTCCATTTCCCGGACATTGCGGGGTTTCTTTGCGGTTTTTGTCTTCATTCGTGTTAATACCATACTTACGTTGCTGAGTGAAGGCTTTTTGATATGTTGTTTGGTCTCATTTCTTTCTCTTCTATAGCGAGAAAGAATCTACTTTATTACTCTACTACTTTCGTCATTGGCTATTTTGCTCAATTGCTTTGCGACATTATGGTAAAATATAACAATTGGTCACCTGTGTCTCCTAGGATATGATTCCTCTCACCTCTACATTACACGACAAACTCCTTAAATCAGATAAATTTTACCAACGTTTTTTTATTCGTTTTAGCGATAGGAAATCATAATAGCCCACACCTGCGTCTGGTGAAGGTCATTTTCTGGAAAGTTGGACTGAGAAAGGTCATCTTTGAACCGCTTTAAATGACCATGAATCATGATACGTAAGTTTAATACGTATACCTCTTGTTTTATTTAATATCTTTATCATCTGTTGACATATAGACAGGCAATCCTAACCTAATTTTTTTTTATGTTTATCAGTGTAAACTGCTGTGTTATCACATGCCATGATTTTGCGTATTTTTTTTTACCTCCCATAATAAAGCAATTTTCTATGGTATTACCCCTAATATATGAACCTGGTGAATATTTGAATGTTGCTTGTTTTTAATTATTGCAATTAAAACTAAAATTGATCGACATCCGGTTTATTTAGAATTTGATCAAATTGCCACTCTAAATGTGTTTTAGTTTCTACGGGTTGTTTTGTTTTTTCCATAACAAGGTGTCTGACGTAATGGTTTTCTGTTTACTACACACTAGTCATTATAAAATCTGATATATGTCCATGATGAAATTAGCGGTACTTAATGATTAGAAAATAACATGAAATAGCTATGGAAGAGTGTACTTTGATACCCCGCTAGTTCTAATCTAATGGATTTTGCTTTCTCTTTTTGTTTAGGCTGTAAATCAACTTGACAAAATGATGTTTTGGTGAAATTAAGCTTAACAAATGCACGGGCTATAAACACATCTCATATATTTAATTATAGGTATAATAAGGTTATATCTGACACTATATTCATAACAAAGCTCGCGACTGATTTTTGTCCAATATTAGGAAATTGCTATCCACAAGTTAAATTTATTTTTATACGAGCGTAAACTTGTAAGAGTAAATTCGTCTCCGGGTTAAAGCACGTAATGAAATCCGGCTAATTTAGGGACATGTTTTTGACTAAATCTTAATTGCCTAAAAGCATCTTTGATCTATTTTGGGTTTGTGTAAATTGCCTTCAAAAAGTGTTAAAAAAGCAGATTGTTAATTTCCGTAGAGCTCACATCATTTTTTTTTTAATCTAAGACAGGAGGAATAGCTCATTGGAAGAACATCAGCGGTGTCACCTTCGGATCCTATTTTTATCAGTTTTAAGATAAGAACTGCTAGTACATCGCTCAGTGCAGGTGACTTAGGAGGGAAATTTCGTGTGACACGAAGACAATAATCATGACTACAAGCAGTACTGCAATTACAATTGTACAGCATCAATGTCAGGATCCATCATGAATGTTTTATGCAGTATGTAACACTGTCTTTGGGGTCATCATGTATTGTGTATTATTATACAATTTAAGATACTGCTTGGTTGACCCCCTTTTATTTTGGGGAGCTGATTTTGAAAAAGTGGACTTTTTTCCAAAAATTTGACTATTTTTGAATACTTTCAAAAACTGTAACTCACAAAGAAAACGTTCAGAGTTCAGGCTTTGTGGTTCGTAATATTTGATTTGCATGCCATAATACCCTCTAGTGTCCGGCGCAATTTTTTTTCTGCAACCATAACGGGACGCAAAATTGTATTAAACCCTAACCCTAACCCTAACACTTAACCTAACCCTAACAATAACCTAACCCTAACCCTTTCCTATGTGTTCCTATGGGTTATACAGGTACTTCTGGTACTTCCCAAGTTCTCGTCTACAATTGCCCTTTCTCTTTCCGTTTAACCATAGGCAGCGTAAGGGGGGAACGCCCTAAACATTTCACTCTCTGAAAATCATAATAAAAACAAAAAAGCAATGGCTGCCCTTCCTTCTTTGACTAAAACAAAAACAACCGTGTTTTGGGCCAAGATTGAAAAAGCAAAATTCGCCTTCATTTGGTCTAAACAATCTAAAATTGAGCATATTTCGAGCGCTTTATGAGCAACTGTCCAAGTAAGACCAAACAAGATATGCATCTCCCTAAATGTTAATGCTTCCGCCGCCACTGTGTTAGGGGGAAATGTAAACTCTCATATAAGTATAGTTATATGCATAATAAGGTTTATATACACTATATTCATACAGACAACCTCACCTGCTATTATCCAATACTAGGAAATTGTTATCCACAAGCTAAAAGTCTCTTATGCGAGCATTCACTTGTGCAAGAGGAAACTCGCCTCCAGGTTAAATCACACAACGAAACCCACCTAATTTAAGGACATAATTTCGACTAAATCTTAATTGACTCAAGGAGACTCTGGTCTATATATTTTGGGCTTGTGTGAATTGCCTCCACAAAGTTTCCAACTAAATTATTTCCTGCGAAGAATAATTGTTTTTTGGCGTGTCAATTAAATGAAGTCCCTTCTTTGCATTATAACTGAACCATATTTAGTCAAGTTTACGTGTCAATCATGTCCCATAGTGTGTTATAATAATAGCTTTAAATAACCTGGATAAACGTTATGATCAAGTTCGTTCAGTGCAATTGAATTTCCCACTGTACAACAAATCACTTGTTTATTCACAAGTGGAATTTTATTGTCGTTGCTTACATGATGGAAATACAACAGTTTATACAATTTTAACTAGGTAGGCAGAAATTCACCTGGGCCCACTTTTGTTGAATTAAACATTCTTAAGGGAAGGGTATGAACGTTTGGACAGTATTTATTGTGGGACATTAGAGCACATCAGACATATCGAATTGCATTCTGAATACGAAGAATGTCATTCTGATATCAAATAATTTAGATTTTTTGAAATTCGCAATGTAATACACATTTTATGGCAGATCATTAAAATTGATATTTTTCATATTTAACAGTACTCGAACTTTATAAATCTGATGATTTATAGTTAACGTGTATGTAGGTGGGATGAAAAGCCGGCGATCAATTGAAAATTTTGACCTTTCGTATTGAAGATAAGGATTTTTTTTCCCCAAAAAAAAAAAAAAAATTAGGTCTTTTTGGGAAAAAAATCCATATCTTCAATATGAAAGGTCAAAATTTTCAATTGATCGTCGGCTTTTTCCTCCCAGCTACATACACTTTAAGAATATATCATTAGATTTATAAAATTTACTTCGAGGACTGTTATATATCAAAAATTTGAAAAATATCAAATTTTTATAATTTGTCATAAAATTTGTATTATATCGTGATTTTCAAAATATGAAAATTATTTGATATCAGAAAGACATGCTTCGTATTCAGAATGCAATTCGATAGGTCTGAGGTGCTCTCATGTTCCATAAAAAATACTGTCGAAACGCTCAAAACGCTCATTCCAGATCCCTTAATTGAATGTGTGTTGAATTTTAAATTGATAAAGGAAGTGCTGACAAGCATGGTGCGTACTAACTAAACTATGTTAAAGGAATGTCTAGATATTCTGATCTAGATTCCGAGAGGATAGAAGTATGCATTATGCTGTAGATCCCAAGTGAAATTGTATTTTCTTGCTAAATGATTGGTCTGCCATTACCAATACACATATCTAGCCAAAGTGGATTCTTACAGATGTTCTTTTCCATTCCTTCATACATTATTTAAACCTCTCATCAATAAAATGTTCAACTAGCGTCTTTTGCATGATTCGTTATATGTACACCTTTTCTACTTCTCATGTTGCACCTATATACAATAGTCTAAAAGCTTACAATTTTGACTTTGTTATGAGCTCGGTGTCGATGTCTGGAACAGCAGTCACAACATATTACTATAAATAACCCCTCTTCTGCGAGCAGTCGGGTGCAATGCTATAATATTCTACAAAATTAATATATAATTTTAATCGCTTCGGCCACAATTTTAAAATGGAAAGGAATGATATTATTATTTGGCAAACGTATAAACAATCCAAGACTGATATTGGTTCAGATATTCTTGATAAATACGTGCTAAGATTTGTTATAAACGATCTTTTCACCCTCAAACCTTTCTACCATACATCGACTTCGTTTAAATCCAATAACAGCGTGTGTTGTAATGAGATCCGCCATAGTTTATATTGAGAACACAACCTCCGCCCTTTTTCTGCTATCAGCAGTAGACAGCAAGTTAATTCAGTTAAAGCCTTTCCAATTTCTTAAACGATTAAGGCAAATCTTTCACCTGTTTACGAAATGAAATTGGGCGTCCTATAGGTATAATTGATGTGTTTAATTTCCACTTGGTATGTAATAACATCGGGATATTATAATGCATATGTTTAATGTAATATGTATCAAACAGCCATATCATCACTTTGTTTTCCTATTTCGAAATACAAGATATTGAAACTGAAGGACAACCTGCATTGTTTTAATTCTGCACTTTATGGTAAACGTGAGGCACGTTTCAACTCAATGTCGACAACAATTACTCCTTCAAAGATGATATTAATGATAAGCGACTTCTCATTCTGTTGAGGTCTTTTGCATAAATAACAATAACAACAGCTATTGATGCCCTTCTTCATCAACAGTAAGTTAAGCACTTAATGAAATCGGCTAATTTAGGGACATGTTTGTGACTACATCTTAACTGCCTAAAAGCATCTTTGATCTATTTTTGGTTTGTGTAAATTGCCTTCAAAAAGTGTAAAACCTAATTTCCCAAGCTCAAATGATTTTTTTATATCTAAGACAGGAAGCATAGTTCATTGGTAGAACATCAGCGGTGTCACCTTCGGATCCTATTTTTATCAGTTATATTAAGATAAGCACTGCTAGTGCATCGCTCAGTGCAGGATGACTTTGGAGGGAAATTCCACCTGATTTAGATGCTGATTGATTCAGTCCAACAATCACTATTGCAACAAATGCCAAGCTTTTTCACACCACTTGTGTTACAGTATTGCTCTGTGAGTCGTGGGTGATATCTACTGACATGAAAGTATCTGTCTGTACCATCGCCAACTCTGTCAAACCACAACAACTATGATTCCTGGGACATATCCTGAGGATGCAGGAAGATTAACCATGCAGAACATATGCTCTCTACACCCCCATTACGTGGTAAAAAGATCTGGAAGGCAAAGAACATCCCACATGGCTATGTGCAAATACTGTTGGGAGACTTCGACAACTTTTTACTGCCAGCTGCCATTACCACCTTGGCTTCAAACCGTAGTACATGGAGAAACTTTATAGTCGCCTACTTCGCAGCCGAATGAAATGAAGTGAATGAATGAATGAATGAATGAATGAATGAATGAATGAATGAGTGATTGAATGAATGAATGAATGAATGAATAAGGCATAACGTTGTGATTGCCGAAGACTTCCTTTAAAGCGTAGATATATTAATTGTCAATAAATATTGTTGCTGTTGTTTATAAATTGCTTCAACATTGAAGCGTAAGAGTCTATCCGTTGGCGGGTTTCTATTTCATGACGCACTTCTCTTAGCGTTTGATCGGTTTTTTTACCAAAGACAGGCTTTGTACAATTAATTTAACTACTTGGCAATTCATTGGACGGTGGTTAAATACGTTATCTATTTACCTCTCGCTAGCTTGGAATGAATATATAATGACCCCAAGAGAAGGTTTTATTTATTTATTTAAAAATTTATTTTTCATTTTGATAAATTGTTTTTGTACAAATGTTCAGGTTTCTTTTCTTGTTTTTTTTTTTTTTTTTTTCAGAACCGCTTCTTACTTGTACACTCTCTCTACAAGGTATTTTGGCAAGGTTGATGACCATGGTGACAGCCATACGGGACATCTATTATTGACTGGAGGTCTCAATTACCGCACACAATATTATTTTGTTATTTTTGCCAAATAAGTTGCAATAAATGATGAACTATGTTGCATTTCATATTAAAATAGACTGTAGGGAGTTTACTGGGAACCACCAGATTATAAACAAATTCAACGCATACTAATATTTTGCAAACGAGATAGGCTCCCAGAAGAGGCGAACTGAGATGTAATGCAATCTTTCGTTGTACAAGCATATTCTATTATTCATTGTCTAAAATGAACATTGTGCTTAGAAAGTGGGCCCGATATTATGACAATTGTCTAAAGCTGAAACTCACAAAGGAAACGTTCAGAGTTCAGGTTTTCTGGTTCGCAACATTTGATGTGCATGCCATAATACCCTCTTGTGTCCGACATTGTGCAAATGAAGCTACAATGCTAGCAGGTTATGCGGTATCAACTGTTTATTACTATGAGGTCCTATCAATTGTGCCATATAATAGATATATAGATGAAATATGTGTTACCTTTTGTTTTACTGATCAAATTGATACATCATTTCTTACATTTACACCTGCACAAAGATACTACACATTTTAAGTTACCGACCCTAAATGACTTCCAAAAATGCTGTTACGTGTTATAAAGATTTTATGCGGTTTACACAACCCATATATCATAGAAATATGTCCTTGGACAACATTATTTTCAACATACCTGAAGTTGATGGTGGGGCATAATGTCTGACATTGGTTTTCAGGGGGGTCAAAATGTACAAAAAATCTACAATTGGGGTTTTGCATGGGTAATATACCCCAGGATACATATTTTTAAAAGTTGTATGGGTTCCCTTTATACATTTATGGCCCTCTAAACATCGTCTTTCGCGTAGTGACACATTTTTTACGCTGACCCCCCTAAATTTCAACTTGCTACCACGGGAAAACGAAATGGAGTATGAAGGTCAAATTTTCAGGATTTTACTTTCTCACCAATATCTAGCACCACACAGAAAAAGAAAAAAATTGAAGAGGTGCTGCGGTGCCAATCCAAGAAGTTGACATGGATTGGCTCAGGATTTATTTCCAACATAATTGCTGGGAATCCCCAATTTCGGACATCCTGATATTCCGTTTGTTTGACACTGGTTCCCAGTTCGCAGAAGAAAGTTATATAATCACCTTAATATTTCACCTGGTACACCTGTTTGTTATATTTTACTTCCTTTTTTTTTTTTTTTTTTTTGTCATATACACTTTAATTTTTTTTATCCTATTAACATGATTAATAAACTCAGGTAATCAATACAAATGTCAAGATATGAAAAATTCCCAGATATTTTGATGAACACATTTAAAGTCTCACCTGCGAATTTTAACATGGTAAAGAGAGCGCGTCGTAGGAATATTAAAAATTAACGCTTTTATGAGCTAGCCTACTTTGACAAATTGACAGTGCGAAATAGGTTATCTCTCCCCCTTAGGGTTTAAAAAAAAAATTAACGCAAGATGGTTTTCAACAGAAGTTTAGGTCTTGATTTCCTAAGGAGCATACGGTGATACGAACCTCGTACTGTAATGACTCCTTATTAAGGCTTATTTGACGACAAATTGTAGTGGAAAATAAAATCCTAAATTGGCATGCATAATTCCTCAGATATTTGATCTCCAGTGGGAAATTATCAGGTAATGAGGATGACCTAGTTTAACATCTCTTTTTTTTTATCGTTAAACGACGCGATGAAATCTATACTTCGATAGTAATGCTTTCAAATTAAACGTTTTGACGGTATTTAATAGCAACAGTACAATAGCAAGAAATCCAAAACAATACATAGCTTTACTGATTTAATTGTGATAGATTGCTTATATTGTTATGATGAAAATGAGTAAAACTGATTTCTAATGTAAAAACAAAAACAATTTTTTTTTTAAATTCTCGTAGGCCGTCTGCATTTTTGTATATGATTTGATGACTACAGTTGGATAATACGTGTAAAATGGCATGTTTTCTTTAATTTCTTCGATGATTGATGACGACCTATGGGCGACATCACTAAATAGTGGAATTCCAAGAAATGAAAAAACAACCTTTTGAAAGTGATAATAGAAACCAGGCGACAGTTGTACGGAGAAGAGCAAAAAAGTCGACACGGGAGGTAGTATGAATATTCTTTTGCCTATTTTAAAAACAAAACCCAGAAAAAAATATGTATGTTTAATATTTTTATATCAAAGGAAACTTGTTTTTCTATTAATCTAAACTAGAAAGACAAAGAAGACATGAGTAGGAGAAAATGTTACATTTGCCTAAAAATACTTTTTGGGAATGCTTTTTATAACTTGAAAAAACCCCATGTTATTATTTAATAAGAGATAAAATTCAATTTTGTATTCTATATGAAAATCGGAATTATTTGGCCATGTTGATATACCGTATTCTGATCACTGGAACAACTTAGTTCAAATATAACTCGTTGAAATGTTTACTTTCACTTGAACCGAAGGCATATACCATATTTGATTGCATGTCTCGACACCATACGCTCGTATCAATCACAAAAGCTCTTTTGATGAAGTAAAAGGACTTAAGTAAATATAAGATTCGAGGATTGGGCCAGATAATACGTGTAAAATAGCACGTTTTCTTTTCGATTCTTCCATGATTAACAATGATTAAACAAGTAAAGTAGGTAATGCGGATACATAAGAACATTCTGTTTGAGATACCACTATCAAGACGTGTACTCAGCCGTGAAAGTGGCGATTGTTTCAAATGTTGTGGCATTTTTAAGGGTAGACGAGGTATTGTTGGTCGAAGCAACCTAAACATCGATTTTCATTATCTAGATCAATATATTATTGAAAATTAACACCTTGGTGTCTACAAATCGTATACTTTGCAAACTTGCTTAATTTATTGTTGTTGATGAGTTATTTACATATTACAAAAGTGTTCTGGTTTCAGCCCTCTTTACAACGTAACTCAAGAACCGCACGCCCCCCTAAACATTTCACTCTCTGAAAATCATAATAAAACAAAAAAGCAATGGCTGCCCTTCCTTCTTTGACCAAAACAAAAACAACCGTGTTTTGGCCCAAGATTCAAAAAGCAAAATTCGCCTTCATTTGGTCAAAATCTAAAATTGAGCATATTTCGAGCGCTTATTGAGCAAATGACCAAGTAAGACCAAATAAGATATGCATCTCCCTAAATGTTAATGCTTCCGCCGCCACTGTGCTAGGGTGAAATTTAAACTCTCATATAAGTATGATTATATGCATAATAAGGTTCTATCTCACGTACACTATATTCATACAGAAAATCTCATCTGCTATTATCCAATACTAGGAAATTGTTATCCACAAGCTAGAAGTCTCTTATACGTGCATTCACTTGTAAGAGGAAACTCGCCTCCAGGTTATAAATCACACAACGAAACCCACCTAATTTAAGGACATGTTTTCGACTAAATCTTAATTGACTCAAAGAGACCCTGGTCTATTTTGGGCTTGTGTGAATTTTCTCCACAATTATTTCCTCCGAAGAATAATTGTTCCCTCTTTACATTGTCACTGAACCATATTTAGTCAAGCGTACGTGTCAATGATGTCCCATAGTGTGTTATATATAATAGCTTTAAATAATCTGTGTTGAATTAAACATTCTTAATTCAATGTGTGTTGAATTTTAAATTGGTAAAGGAAGTGCTGACAGTGACAAGCATGGTGCGTACTATATGTTAAAGGAATGTCTATTCGGATCTGGATATTCTTCTATATCTGTTTTCCCAGAGGATTGAAGTATGCATTATGCTGTAGATCCCAAGTGAAATTGTGTTTTCTTACCGAATGATTGGTCTACCATTACCAATTCACGTAACTAGCTCAAGTGCATTCTATTGATGTTCTTTTCCATTGCTTCATAAATTATTTAAAGCTCTAATCAATAAAATGTTCAACTAGCGTCTTTTGCCTGATTCATTATACGTACATAATTTCTACTTCTCATGTTCCACCTATATACAATAGTCTAAAAGCTTACAATTTTGACTTTGTTATGAGCTCGGTGTCGATGTCTGGAACAGCAGTCACAACACATTACTATAATTAACCCCTCTTCTGCGAGCAGTTGGGTGCAATACCATAATGTTCTACAAAATTAATATCTAATTTTAATCGCTTCGACCACAATTTAAATTGTAAAGGAATGATATTATTATTTGGCAAGCGTATAAATAATCCAAGACTGATATTGGTTCAGATATTCTTGATAAATACGTGCTAATATTTGTTATAAAAGATCTTATCCCCATCAAACCTTTCTACCATACATCAACTTCGTTTAAATCCAATAACAGCGTGTGTTGTAATGAGATCCGTCATAGTTTATATTGAGAACACAACCTCCGCTCTTTTTCTGCTATCAGCAGTAGATAGCAAGTTAATTCAGTTAAAGCCTTTTCCAATTTTTGAAACGATTAAGGCAAATCTTTCACCTGTTTACGATATAAAATTGGGCTTCCTATAGGTATGATTGCTGTGTTTAATTTCCACTTGGTATGTAATAACATCGGGATAATATAATGCATATGTTTAATGAAAAATGTATCAAACAATCATATCATCACTTTGTTTTCCTATTTCAAAATACAAGATAAAAACTCATGGGCAACCCGCATTGTTTTAATTCTGCATTTTATGGTAAACGTGAGGCACGTTTCCACTCAATGTCAGTCGACAACAATTACTCCTTCAAAGATGATATTAATGATAAGCGCCTTCTCATTCTGTTGAGGACTTTTGCAGAAATAACAATAACAACAGCTATTGATGCCCTTCTTCATCAACAGTACGTTTGGTATTTAGGGACTTATAGATAGCTTTTCCCGGTAGCTTTTGCGTCAATCCAACTTTCTACACCTTGAGTCCCGCATTTTTGATGTTTGTGAATGAATACTCGACTAGCATCCACGAACGCTCCAATTCCCGGACATTGCGGGGTTTCTTTGCGGTTTTTGTCTTCATTCGTGTTAATACCTTACTTACGTTGATGAGTGAAGGCTTTTTGATATTTTGTTTGGCCTCATTTCTTTAAATACTTCTTTTTACGACACGAACAGGCACGTCATTCGCCGTGACGTCTGTAGCGAGAAAAAATCTACTTTATTACTCTACTACTTTTCGTCTTTGGCTATTTTGCTCAATTGCTTTGCGACATTTTGGTAAAACATAACAATTGGTCACCTGTGTCTCCTAGGATATGATTCCTCTCACCTCTACACTGCACTGCAAACTCCTTAAATCAGTCATATTTAACCAACGTTTTTTATTCGTTTTAGCGATAGGAACTCATAATAGCCCACACCTGCGTCTGGCGAAGGACATTTTCTGGAAAGCTGGCCTGAGAAAGGTCGTCTTTGATCCGCATATTTGAACTTTTCCGTACTGTTTATCTTTTTATTTCTAAGCGTTTTATTTAACCCTTTGTCCCCCTTGACTTGCCACAAATCTCCCACAAACCTGCAAAATGTTGTTTGCTACTTCACTTTTTTCCCACTTTTTTCCCACCAAATTTTCCCACCATTTGTGTTTTGACGTTAAACTATCCTCCGGTTGCAAACTTGCTCTATATGGTTAAATACCACTAATAGGCCTGGGCGATACATTGAAATACGACGAGTAACTATTTGTTTTCATGGCATCTGAAAAGACTGCATTAAAATCGCTGAAATTGATCAAGGTATATAGCCAAAAAAGTACTTTTTAGGGTTTGATGCTTCAAAATGGTACATTTTCTCTCATTATATGACATTTTTGTTGTAATAGTACCAAAATTCATACGCACGGCTTCGGTTTTAGTAAATATTCGCTCTACCATATTGTAACTTTCAGCTTCGAGGGCGCACTGTCAGTTCAGTGCGTTAAAACAAGAAAAGTCTCAGGTCAACCTATGTTGAATTTTTGATCATTTGGGATCTAAATCATATAGTATACAAATATTAACTGTCTATGAGTGTGATGGTCGAAATATAATCACGAGGTGAAAGATGGATTGTTCCATTCCATGAGCCGGAACGGCGAGTGGAATGGAACAATACATCTTTCACCGAGTAATTATATTTCGACCATTACACGATTTTAGGACAGTTAATATTTGTTTTATATCACTCATGCATAAATTCTATTATTAAAATACTATATAAGGTAGGATTGCACATTAATATTAGCGTTTCCGTACTGTTTTCCTAAGCCTTTTAGTGCGTTTTATTTTAAAGGGGCCCCATGAATGTGTGCCAAAACTCGCTTGCCTCCCTCTCGCGGCTTGCTAAAATTTGCTTGCTCCCCCTTTTGGCTCGTCAAACATTTCTTGCCCCCCCCAATTTTACCCTCCCCAGGGCTCACAATTATTCCACACTCCCCTATGTGTCACATATCTTCATCAGATGATGATGATGAAGATGTGTGTCACACATTGCATTTTTGTGCTGAAAGTCAGTTTAATCTTTAGAAATTGTTTATCACCAGCACATTCGATCATAAAACAGTATGAAATACCACTACAAATAAAAGGCACATCCATTTAATACTAAACTACTACTTTACTAGCAACATTTTTTTCTCTACTGAGTAGGCCTATATATTTACTCAAACCAAACTCCTACCAGACTCAGATTTACCATCGAATTCAATTTGACCTATTATTATATTCCACTATACTCATGACCAAAAGTTTTGTATACCACTTGATCTTTGTCTCCCTTGGGGACCAGTGGTTTGTGTAGTAAATATACATGTACTCATTATGATAAAAACTGTTGTTAGTACTTTAGTATTGAATTGTTGATTAGGTGAAGAATTGTGCGTTTGATTTGTATAGTTGTGAGTTTCTAGGAAGTGGTGTTTTTGTGGTCATGAGTATAGTGTGACCTCCAGTTACAAAGTACGAGTTTTTTGTACCCAAATTGTCAGTGTCACTAGGTTATTCAATGAATATACAAATAAATTGGGGTTCAGGAACTGTGCCCTGAGAGATGAGCAACAACCTTTCAATTCCCACTGAGCTGAGCTCTTCCAAAATCATATTAGCCATCAATCCTCTCATACACACATTCCCTGGGCTTGGAGGAAGAACAGATGATTAATTGCGTTTTTAACTGATTAAGTGCCCTAGGTTAAATAAGAAATTAAACGAACAAACTAACAAACACATGCATTCCTTAGGAAAAACAATGTTTCAACAAGGTCAAACCATATCTACACTAGTCAAATAATTCTTACATAGCATCAAGTCAGGGTTTCTACTCAAAGGGTAACAAAAAAACATGTGCAATTTCACTTTGTTGCCAGCGGAAGACCAACACCAGAAAATTACAATGGTTTGTTTCCAACGGAAGAACAAACCGAACGATTACAATACTTAGCTGGGAGGGTGTAAACCCCCCAGCTAGGTAAATAGGAAATAGTGTACCTTGATACCCCGCTAGTTTTCATCTGATGGAATTTGCTTTCTCTTTTTGTTTAACCCTCTTAGGCTGTATAATGTATATTAAGGTTATACACAATTTTGCCATTTTCAGAAGCAAAATGGGATGCACGTAGCCCCCTTTAAACTTATCTATTTCTGGAAATAAATATCAGAGAGAGAAAACGCAAACTACGTCTAAAAGCTGAAAGTGTAAGGGTCATTATTATGCTTGAATTTTCCACTTGGCTCAAAATGAAATGTACTTTTCAAACATTTCAAATTTTTTCAATATCCGGAGCATCAAGATTTTTGGGAACACGGCCATAATTTCTCATTGGAAGTGGCGATTTTGTTGGGAACTTCGACGCACATTACAAACAAGTCAATAAAAGAATGTGCATATTCATTCTTGATATTGGTTGTCTCGATTTTTTATGTAAGCTTAAAATGTTGGCCGAATCTGAAGTAAAATGGCCTCCACTTGTATGTCGTTTTGTAACCAGTAATAATAATTCCGTGCAAGATTTCATAGACAAAATTCTGACCTACATTATTTCTATAAACCCTCTTCTGCATGCAGGTGCTATTTAAATTTTCATTTCGATAGCAGAAAATTGAGATATTTGCTATTTTTCCGACTCGCTGCTGCCAAATTGTCTAGTTTCGCGATAAAAAGATACAGCGAAATCAATTTTTTTTTCGAACCATTTCACCTCGTTTCGGCTTGTGCTTTGAAGTACAAACTTCAAAATTGATATAATGTTTCTATATTTCAAGCTGCGTCATACTGTGTTTTTCTTACCTCTGATTGTCGCTGCTCAAGGCCAAAATTCGAAATTTTTTGGACAGAAGTGACACTCTCATTTCTTTTTAAAACACATGTTTACGTACGACATTGTTACGACGGGCTGTATTTGCCCAAGTGGTGTTGCCGAGTTTGGATTTTAAAATATTTAGGTATTTTCTAGCTTAAAATCCAGCGCCAATGCTGCGCTTCCAACAGGTAGATATTTAGAAATCCATTTAAGGTATGGGTATGGGTATGGAAATTGGGGATCCCAAAAAATTGGCATATATGCCTAGGCCTATGCAAAGGGGGTGGGGCATTTTGGGGAGGCCAAGGGGGAGGGGCCACAACAATTTGGCAGTCCAGGGGGGTGCGGACAAGCGATTTTCGGCTGGCCGAGACGGGAGGCAAGCGATTTTTAGCGAGTCGCTTGGAAATTTTGGCTTATAATTAGTAGGCTAATACCGGTACTGATTGCACAGCCTTTCGAGAAAGCAATTTTTTGGCAAGCCGGGGCCGGGGGAGGGAATAAAATTAAATTTTGGCAGGTCGAAAGGAAGAATGACTTTACCTAGCACACATTAAAGGGGCATTTCGTGATCCACAGCCTCATAGAACCCCATAGGCCTACGTCCTTTCTCACAAGTTAAGATTTTTATACCAGTCATCCCGCTCTGGCCACATGTTTAGGCATTTTCACGCAGATCAATTCGTTAAGCAATGGAAAATATTGCCAAATTTGAATTTCGTTTTAAAAGCCTACTCCCCATTAAAAAAACCCACTAATTTTGGGGGATTAAAAAGTTCTGTAAAATGAAACAAAAGGCTGCCTCAATCCTAATTATTCATTTAATAGGCCAGGCCTTCATTTCTGAAAATATCGGGAGCTCAGTTAGTCACTCTCCTATGTGTAGGCCTACTGAGGAGCTTGACAAGGAGCTCAATTATATAATATCAATATTAAACCATAGGATTTTCAAGAAGTGAGCAGCTCAATAAATGCCATTAGTAAAATTATTGGGCCTACGATTTTTATATTTTATTTGACTGTGATCCGTTTTTTCTATAGGCTATATACATGCCTACACTGTATATAGGCCTACCTTTAAAATTTCTAAAATTGGCGGAATTGAACAAGCTCTAAATTTCTCATACGTCCAGCATAACCAAGGGCAACGGGGGGGGGGGACGCCCCCTAGCTATGGCCATACCCGTAGTGGCGGAACCAGAATTTTTTTCCGGGCATGGGGCCCGGGGGGAAGTGAATTTGAGACGGGGGCACTTATTGCACTTGAAATTGCCGCAAAAAGTGGAAAATTACATAATTGTGGGGATTTTGCCTAAAAACTGGATGAGAAAGAAAAAATATTGCGGGAAATACTGCCCCCCCCCTAGCGGCGCCACTGCATAGCCTATCCATCCATGATGCTAGAATGACGGAAGTTCTGGCGCTGAAATTCAATTTCAATATCACGAGTTTTTATCAGGGATTTTACCAAGGGAAGGCGATAGTGTAGGATTTTGCTGATATACCAGGCAACACGAGAAAGGTGTGGCTAAATAAGGGAGTGTTCATTATAAATATTTTCCATTAGGCCTATCATACTTTTGACGCCGAGAGCATAATTATTTGAAGCGTACATCGTGTCAGTCACATGGTCACATTATTTTCTGTTGAAAGAGAAACGCACATGTCTCTGATTAGCTCGGGGATTAGCTACTGCGCGCTGCGTGCTGGTCTGTTGTTGTCGAGTGGAAATGGGAAATTTATGAATGAACTTCCGCAACTTTGCAACATCATCACGCAGCGGCGTAGCTGGGATTTTTTCCAGGAGGGCAAGGCTGTAGGCCCTATGGGGAGGGGCCCAAATATCCACCAAATTTCCCACTGGGGCGGGGGGCCCAAATAGACAATTTTGCCAGGCTTATCATAATCGTATATGGTAGGCCTATTGAGCTGTATTGCATATCGTTTGGATTCCCCATCTCTCTGCCCCTCCTCTCACCCTCTCCTCTCTTTTTCCTCTTTCTCTCCCCCCTTTCCCTCTTTTTTTCCTTGCACTGGGGGCGGGGGGCCCAAATAGGCAATTTTGCAATTGCCCCCGGCAGCTACGCTACTGTCATCACGGTAGACATACGCGGTAGGCCTACAAGCAGGGCTGTCAACTCTCACGCATTGGCCGTGAGTCTCACGCATTGGGTCACTTTCTCACGGTCTCACGCCAAGGTAGTATAATCTCACGCCTACGTAATAAATCTCACGCAAAAAGCTGGAAAATGAGTAAAATCTCACGCATCGTCCTGAATAATTTGTTGCTCCTACCGTCCCCCCCCCCCCGCTTTTCACATTCCCGAGCGCCGTGGCTCAAATATTAATGGTTCAAAATGAACATTGGAGTCGGCAAATCCCGGTACGCCTAGCTCTTTATACAGACAAATATAGTAGGCCTATCAAAATGTTGTATTTTTATATTTTCTGGTGGACTCGCGGAGAATATCATGTCATGTAGGTCCCGGCGCTGGGGGGGGTCTCAAGGCATTTTGGTAGGCCTACCCATGCTTGATTCCGGGAGGTTTTTAGCAGGCCCGACCATTTTTTAAATAAAAACACCTCAGGCGGGTCTCTTCAAAACATTTGTACCGCGGGGATCAAAGTCTTCCAAACTTGGCCTAATTTTACGCTCTTGTAAGGGCACTTTTGCCAAAATGCGCCCAAAAGTTGGTCTTCGCTGTAAACCCACCCATCATAGTCGTTGAAAAGGTAGGCCTACCCCAAAACTGTGGCACATCCACGAACCCGAGGAGAGACCTCCGCGGGTAAAAACACACCTCTAGCGGGACCAGATTTATAATTTAAAATAGGCCTACATTTTGGAAGCCAGTCATCACGACAAAACGGGCCATGGCAGTGTTAATGGTATTAACACTTTGATTTTAGGCTTAAATAACGAGTGTAGGCCTATAAATTACAAATTTGCACACACCCGGGGAACCTTCTCAAGCTGGTTTGGGTAAGGATGTGAGGCTGTGACTCCGAAAAACTACGGTACGATTTTAAACCAAATTTGAAGAAAACAGACCCAAAATTGTATCAACTTTTGGACTGAAAGTTTTCGCAAATATTTACTTTTTCGAGAAAATTATTGAAAATACCCTTCTTGAACCTAATTTTCATGACACTGAGGGTCAATAAAATCATGGCTAAAAATACAACAGAGTCTAAACTAAATGGCTGAAAATGCACCCCAAATCTGCCGCACATCCCCACGACACATTTCACCTTATAAAATAGGCCCGAACTTATCCCAAATTATCCCCCGAAAAAATATTTTTTTGCAGGTGAGGTTGGAGTCTTATTATTTTTATTCTCAGAGAGGATATGGGTTGATATTTTTAGCAGGGTACAATTTGTCTTGTTTTTGACGTTGAAGTTCCAGATTCTTTTTTTATATGTTATTATTCATTTATTTATTTATACCCCGGGATTTATACCCTGTACGTGGGGAAAAGTACACACGGCAGCTACAGAGAAACCACAAAAAACTCCTGTAAAGTGCATGAAAATGCCCCGAAAATGTGCCAACCGAAACACCCGAACAGGAAGATAAAATAAAAAACAAAACCAAAAACCCAGGAAATTTCCCGAAATAAGTTCCAAATTCTTTGTCCCCCACTAAAATATATGAACACTCCCTTATGAAGTCTGCCCTCTTCCGGCTATTCTGGTAGTAGGCGTTGACAATTACCTTCATATTTTTGAAGCATGTTTGAAACCGATTTGTTCTCTATTCATATTTTTAACGTTGCAAGTAACATTTCAAGACCTCTATTTGTGACAGGTATTTATTACCTTGCTAGAGATGTGCCTAAAGTTGAAATTCAATATTTCGGATCGCAAAGATCGAGAGATATAAAGTTGTTGAATATCAGTTTAACACCATGGATCATATGGGCGTCTTATATGAACGATTACGATAACTAGGCAAAAATGGCTGGGATACAGGTTGTGTAAATACTACATGAATATTCATGAACTATACAGATTCCATTCTTCTCTAATAATAAAGATGTCAATCACTCTCCCAGACGACAGTTGCTTGGCGCTTGTAAACAAATCGAATAATAGTGCTTGATAACAGCTAAAAAAATAGGCTAAAAACACATTTTCACACAATTTTTTCCGGATTTTTTATTTCACATGATAAGTAGACATATTTTCTTACGTATAAGGTAATAATATATTTTTTCTGGAGGTAAAGCCCTTCAACACTTTGTTTAACCTTAACTTGACAAAAACGATGTTTGGGTGAAATTAAGCTTAACAAATGTACGGGCTATATACACATCTCATATATTAAATAAAATAAAACGAACGAAGACGGGACACAGTTGTACATTTGCAGCAAATTTTCGGTACTAGGCGTAACTTCTTCAGGCTTTATTATAAAATTATTGGTATATAATTATTATATAATTATTGACACTATATTCATTTTAAAAAATCAACTGATTTTTGTCCAATAATAGGAAATTGCTATCCACAAGTTATTTTTATACAAGCGTAAACTTGTAGAGAAAATTCGTCTCCGGGTTAAAGCACTTAATGAAATCGGCTAATTTAGGGACATGACTAAATCTTAATTGCCTAAAAGCATCTTTGATCTATTTTGGGTTTGTGTAAATTGCCTTCAAAAAGTGTAAAAAAAAGCAGATTGTTAATTTCCGTAAAAACCTAATTTCCCAAGCTCGCATAATTTTTTTTAAATCTAAGACAGGAGGAATAGTTCATTGGTAGAACATCAGCGGTGTTACCTTCGGATCCTATTTTTATCGGTTGTAAGATAAGCACTGCTAGTACATCACTCAGTGCAGGTGACTTTGGAGGGAAATTCCACGTGATTTAGATGCTGCTTGATTCAGTCCAACAATCACTATATTGCAACAAAAGTCACCAGTTGTGTTACAGTATTGCTCTGTTAGTCGTGGGTGATATCTACCGGCATGAAAAATAAAATCAATGCTGAACATCAAGCGCACTGATCATGTTAGTAATGAAAGCATCTGCACCATCGCCAACTCTGTCAAATCACGACAACCATGATTCCTGGGACATATCCTGAGGGTGCAGGAAGATGAACCATGCAGAAGATATACTCTCTACACCCCCCATTACATGGTAAAGAAGACCAGGAAGGCAGCAAAGAACATCCTACTTGGTTATGTGCAAATACTGTTGGGAGACTTCAACAACTTTTTACTGCCAGATGCCATTACCACCTTGGCTTCAAATCGTAGTACATTGAGAAACGTTATAGTCGCCTACTTCGCAGCCGAATGAAATGAAGTGAATGAATGAATGAAATGAAGTGAATGAATGATTGAATGAATAAGGCATAACGTTGTGATTGCCGAAGACTTGCTTCAACATTGAAGCGTAAGAGTCTGTCCGTTGGCGGGTTTCTATTTCATGACGCACTTCTCTTAGCGTTTGATCGTTACAAACAACTGGGGTTTTTTTTTACTAAAGACGGGTTTTGTACAATTATTTATCAAACTACTTGGCAATTCATTGGACGGTGGTTAAATAAATTATCTATTTACCTCTCGCTAGCTTGGAATTAATTATAACGATTGTTTTTGTAAAAATGTTCAGGTTTCTTTTCTTGTTGTTGTTTTTTCTTTTCAGAATCCACTTTTTCTACAAGGTATTTTGGCAAGGTTGATGACCATGATGCCAGCCATACGGGATATCTATAATAGATGATAATAATTATTGACTGAATGTCTCAATTACCGCACACAATATTATTGTGTTATTTTTGCCAAATAAGTTTCAATAAATGATTAACTATTTTGCATTTTATATTAAAAAAGACTGTAGGGAGTTTACTGGCAACCTCCAGATTATAAACAAATTCAACGCATACTAATATTTTCCAAAGCGGTCCAAGTAGAGGCCCTTAGCTCCACTGGCAAAAATGTGCACAGCGAACTGGGGTGTAATACAATCTTTCGTTTCGCACAAGCATATTCTATTATTCATTGTCTACGATATATTGTGCTTAGGAAGTGGGTCCGATAAATTATGAAAATTGTCTAAAACTGTAACTCACAAAGGAAACGTTCAGAGTTCAGGCTTTTTGGTTCGTAACATTTGATGTGCATGCCATAATACCCTCTGGTGTCCGACACTGTGAAATCTACAATGCCAGCAGGTTATACTGTATCAGAGGACATAATAACCAGTATCAACCTCTTTATTACTATGAGGTCCTATCGATAAATTGTACTCATATATCTAAGAAATATAAATGAAACATTTGTTACCTTTTGTGCAAGCTTTGTTGCTTGCACAGGAGCAACATCCAGGAGCAACATCTTCTAACCAACAGATTTGCAGGCGAACCCCTATTTTGGACATCCTGATATTCCGTTTATTTGGCATGGCACTGGTTCCTAGTTCGCAGATGAAAATGATATATTTCAAAATACTACACCTTGATATTTCACCTGCCACACCTGTTTTTTCATATATATTTTACTTCCCGTTTTTATTATACACACTTTAATTTATTTTATCCTATTAACATGATTAATAAACTCAGGTAATCAATACAAGTGTCAGGATATGAAAAATTCCGAGTATTTTGATGAACAAATTTAAAAGCCTCACCTGCAAATTTTAACACGGTAAAGAGAGCGCGTCGTAGGAATATTAAAAATTAACGCTGTTATGAGCTAGCCTACTTTGACAAATTGACAGTGCGAAATAGGTTATCTCTCCCCCTTAGGGTTTAAAAAAATTAAACGCAAGATGGTTTTCAACAGAAGCCTAGGTCTTGATTTCCTAGGGAGCATACGGTGATATGAAACTCGTACTGTAATGACTCCTTAATAAGGCTTATTTGACGACAAATTGTAATGGAAAATAAAATCCTAAATTGGCATGTATAATTCCTCAGATATTTTATCTCCAGTGGGAAATTATCAGGTAATGAGGATGACCTAGTTTAACATCGCTTTTTTTTATTATCGTTAAACGACGCGATGAAATCTATACTTCGATAGTAATGCTTTCAAATTAAACGTTTTAACGGTATTTAATAGCAACAGAACAATAGCAAAAACTCCAAAACAATACATAGCTTTACTGATTTAATTGTGATAGATTGTTTATATTGTTATGATGAATATGAGTAAAACTGATTTCTTATGTAAAAACAAAAACCAATATTTTTTTATTCTCGCAGGCCGTCTGTATTTTTGTATATGATTTGATGAATACAGTTGGATAATACGTGTAAAATGGCATGTTTTCTTTGATTTCTTCGATGATTGATGACGACTTATGGGCGACATCACTAAATAGTGGAATTCCAAGAAATGGAAAAACAACCTTTTGAAAGTGATAATAAAAACAAGGCGACAGTTGTAAGGAGGAGCAACGAAGTCGCCACTGAGGTAGTATGAATATTTTCTCGCGTATTTATAAAAACATTTAAAAAAATGTATGTTTAATATTTTATATCAGAAAAAAAGTTGTTTTTCTACATAAATCTAAACTAGAAAGAAAAAGAAGGCATATAAATGGGTACAAATGCCACATTTGCATAAAAATGTAATTATAATCATGGCCGAATCGTATTGGGAATGTTTTTTAACTTGATCAAAAATATCTTATTGTTTATAAGAGGTAAATTTCAATGTTGCATTCTTAATGAAAATCTGAATTATCTGGCCATGTTGATAATATTCTGATCACTTCAACTTAGTTCAAGTATAACTCGCTGAAATGTTTACTTTCACTTGATTCGTAGCCATTTATACCGGACAACCTGTCAGATCTAATTGCATGTCTGGACCCCATGTCAATCACAAAGGCTCTTTTGCTTGAGTAAAAGGACTTACAGTAAATATAGAATGCAAAGATTGGGCCAGATAATAAGTGTACAATAGCATGTTTCTTTTCGGTTCTTCCATGATTAACAATGATTAAACAAGTAAAGTAGGTAAATGCGGATACGCATCCGGCATAAGAACATTATGTTTGAGTTACCACTACACTCTCAAGACGTGTTTCAAATGTCGTGTCATTTTTAAGCGGAATAAATTAGCTCTCCATTGATATGCAGCACGGTATGAACATGCCACAAAAGATCTGAGATATAGATGCTTGAAAAAACTTTTTAAACTTTTGTTGAGGAGTTTAGCAAATACACTCTATTATCGTCGAATCGTATTTATTCAACATACCGTAAAACCCCGTCTACAAGCATATAGAGTGTGCTTCTGATGAAAGCTACATTAATCCAGTCGCCATTATGGAGTTTGAGCAAATAAATTACGGATCCAAGCATATACAAACAAGTATTATTTTAAGACCGATCTATTGTATTGGTATATTAACGCTTGCTTCGAATTAATTAAGCTTTTATAAAAAACACTATATATGCTTGTATACGGAGTTTTACGGTATTCCTTCTCGACTGAGAATTGGTTTAATTTATTTAGTCAGTCTCATCTCCAAACTATTTGGCTAGTCTACGACAATTAATTAAATCAATGGTGTTACTTGTTACAAATCTAGTACAAAATAGTACAGAGTTTCCAAGAAAAATGTAAACAATAAAGAATGTAAAGCTAGAGCTCTTTTTGGAAACAAAAACCGTCTCGGGATAATAAGTAAATTGTAAATGTTCTATCTCGTCAAACCTTGCGAGCTGTTACTCAATTGTATTCCAATACACACCACCCATGCCATCTGCGCCACCTGTTTGATGCATTTAATACTATAAAGAAAATACGCCCATGGGATCTTTCAACCAGGTCAGCCTAATAAGGGTATCTTTGTTGAGAGCGCATTGAATGTTCCACTGTTGGCTTTTTTGGATTAATTTTCACCACTGCCGTAAGAGGAAGTATCTAACTCTAATGGGGGGAAATAATTACTAATAACATACAAGGAGTGAACCAGCCATCGCTGAACAGAGACGGGGGCCGATACAAGCTACCTAGAGTGTGCGATCCGATTTTGGGGTCAAGTGTCCGAAAGGTCGCTGACCTCTGAATTGGGTTGCCAGTCTGCTGATGAAAGTCGAAGTGTCGACTGAAAATTCCAGGTACGCAAATTTGTGTGTTGCGATCAAAGGTTTAAACCACTAAATTACTTTTGTTTGTTTTCAAACGGCTTCATGAAACGGAAAAATGATGCTCCAGCCAAATCATGCAATATGCATTTATGGTGTTTGTTCACTATGCCTTTTATTAAATATTTGATCAATATCTGTAAATTGTTTGTCTAAAAATATCTACACTAGAAATAGGTAAAGGATAAATAATATATAAATACATTTTCATGAAAGTGTATACAAACATCTTAATCAATAAAAAATATTGCAATTGGTAAGTTTCCCTCCGGCTATTTTATATGAAAATCAGAATTGTGGTTGTTATGTTGATATATCCTAGTCGCTTCACTTGTTATCAAACATCTCGAGTTATTTACTTATACTTGATCCGTAGCCATTTATACCGGACAACCTGTCAGATTTGCTTGCATGTAAGGACACCATATCAATCACAAAGTCTCATTTGCTGGAGCTAAAGGGCAAAGCAAATAAAGGATGTTGAATTCGTGTCATATGAAACGTGTGAAATTGGATGTTTTGTTTCCTTTTCTTCGATGGTTGAATGAAAAAAGAGTGCCGATTTTAATTATTTTGAGAGATGGGAGATTGTAAAAAGTAAAGAGAACGGAAGGAATATATAATGGACATGACAAAAATCAAGTACTGCGATATTCTTACAAACTGGCCAAAGGGTGTATTATGAAACTCAGTAAACATGATATAGAGAGAGTATCGTGCCCGTAAGCAATGCGTGGAATGAACATATTTGAGATTAATCTAACACAACAAGAGGACAAATACAATTCATACAACAAAAGAAATACGCCCATCTTTCTTATCCAAACGGGTATCCATGATTTTCAAAAATAGCCTATAATGCAACGATCGACGAATGGTGTGTTTGTAAATTCATCACACACATAATTGTCTTGATTCTGTGCGTCAATGGAATCCCTTTAATATTTCCAATATAGCGGCCAATATATTGGGGCTCAAAATCTGGATCAACACATGCATTTGTAGGATGTACAAAAATCGATAGTTTAACCTAACCTACATCTGGTAGCATGTCTACTAGTAGCAGTAGTAAGTAGTAGAGAATTTGAACAGACTAAATATGGAAATGGATCGGCTGTCAGAGAAAAGAAGGCAGAAAATTTCCAGTATGTGTAACGCAATGTGTAAAATCGGTCAGTGGGTTATAGACGTAACATGGAAATAGAAATTTCTTATCTGAAGTGCGATGTTTGTCTGAAACAGATAATTGCAATTCTTAAATATCGAGTAAAGAGTATGCATAATACACCCTATAATTTGTGCAATTGCATTACTGGACACATTTTGTTTGAGCTGACTCTATATACAAAAAGTAATCAAAATGAAAGCATCTGTACCGCTGGGTCGTTCAACGACACTTTTAAAAGCTCGGCCGGAATTGGGATAAAACACGATAAAACGAATAAAGAAAGAATAGCAGAGTACCTTTAGAAATAAAACTTCTTGGTATAATTACGGTACTCTAATAACTTATTTTACTCGTCATCAATGCGTGCAGGTGGTTCACATGAATTAGTAAAACCATCCATATGTGTTTGCTCGCTTTGCCAATAGTTGAATCCCAACATGTTCCAACTGTTTTGTAAATTTCATACTTACCTGTACTTACATAATGCACCTCCGAATCTTCTAACCAGGTCAGTTTATATTAACGGTATATATGACATATGCTGAGTGCGCATAGAATATCCACATTTACTAACTTTCCATCTAACTTGTAATTGCTGCATGCAGTTGAAAGCAGTCTAACTCTTATGGGAAATAATTTTAAAGAAATACAAGGAAGCTATAGAATAAAATAGAATGAATGTGACTTTTTCATATTCATTTAAGTATCTTAATGAAAAGTAATAATAAAGTATATACATTTACAATGACGTTAATGGTGATAAAGAGTAAATGCGTTTATTTTACGTTTCGAGCTGTCATGTTCTTGGGTTCCAAGATGGGCTCTAGTGCTGGAGACCTAAAAAGAAGAAAAGCACTAGCCTGGGCAGCTTTCTGGAAACTGGAACGTCTTTGATGAAGCTCATCCCTGATCGAAACAAAAATCAAGCTGTTTGAGACAACTTGTGTTACTGTCTTTCTGTATGGGCGTGAGTCATGGGTAATCACCAAGGACATGGAAAACAAGATCAATGCCTGCAACATCTTGCTACAGAGTCTTGTTAAACATCAAGCGTGTGGATCGGATCCCAAATAAAACCATCTACAATCTGACCAACACCACTCCAATGGTTTCCAGTGTCAAGATTTATCAACTCGGCCATATACTGCGTCTTGAAGACGACGAGCCTGTGAAAGAATATGCCCTTTATATTCCACCACATGGGAAGAGGAAAAAGGGACGACCGCCCACACTTTACTTACAGTATGTCCAGCACCTCCTAGGAGATACTGAAGGGTTGCTGCAGCCAAACAAAATTGTTTCACTTGTCCAAGATCGCAATAGTTGGAGAAAGCTTGTATAGTCGCAGCCGACTGATGATGATGGTGATGTCATATACATTGCAGAAATTGCACCTGTTTGTTAATATTTCAATGATGAAACGTACGTGACGCCATCAAACATTACGTTTTAGTTCAATAAAAACGAGCATAACAGGTGCGAGAGCAAAAACATTGCTTTACCTCAAAAGACAGCTTCACAGGTTTCCATGAATTTGCCAGGCTACATACAAGGCTTTCGGTATGTCAACATGAATAGTTTTACCTGTCAAATGTCAACATGATAAAACGAGCTATTCTAGATATCTAGAGAACTTTAAAACATTCAAAGGTCTTATTGCAGTAACATTGTGTATTTCATGACAGCACCTATTGCTTCTATTGGGATCAGATTATTGAGGGGAAATTGGCTTTATACAGGCAAGGCAATGTATTCTACAGAAATGTCAATTGCAATATCTCTGACATATACACAAAGTTTATTCCACAGAAAATACAATTCGTTCATCATAGGTTGACCCAAATATTTTGAATACAGTACATAGGGTGAGGGGCGCTTTGAAATCAATATATATTAAACAAGCATGCAGGAAATTTATACGGACAATGCGTAATAGTTTGTTATTCCTTCAAACCTAAAACGACATGCTACGAGACTTGTATAATTAACGTACCACTCATGTTTAAGTTGAGTCAGTGTGTTAATGATCTGCAGGCTTGGATGCTTAGAAATAGATTGAAACTCAATCAATCTAAGACTGCGTTTTTTATTGCTTCATCTGCTCACCACTATAAGACCCTGCAATATCTCACCCTTCATCTTGGTAATCAGGAAATTCCTTCTTCCCCTAGCATCCGTAACCTGGGTGTTATTTTTGATTACTCCATGACAATGGCTGATCACACTACCAATTTGTCTCGTACCATTAACTGGCAGCTGCGAAATCTAAATCGTATCCGTAAATACTTAGATACTGACACTTGTCATAACATTGTCCGCACTCTCATTTTATCCAAACTGGACTATTGTAACTTACTCTTCAATGGTATAGATAAAAAACACCTAAACCGTCTTCAAGTCCTCCAAAATAAGTCTGCCTGTCTTATCTTCAGGCAACCGAGTCGCAGTCATGCCTCTCCTCTTCTCCAATCTCTCCACTGGTTGCCTGTTGCCCAAAGAATACAGTTCAAGAGTCTTCTCCAGACATTCAAAGCATTTCACACCCAATCACCTGATTACATCTCTTCTTATTTTCAACCTCGGACCCACAAAACATCTTATGCGCTTCGATCTGACGCTTCTGTCACATTTGAAGTGCCTCGTTCCAAGAAACAAGCTGGCGATCGCGCCTTTTCAACAGTGGGGCCGCGCCTTTGGAACGAGTTGCCCACCACTGTCCGAGGTCAAGAAAATATTACCACTTTCAAGAATCTCCTTAAAACCCACCTCTTTCCCACTCATTAGCTCTTTTTCCTTTCTTATCTTTCTCTCTTTTAGCGCTTTGCCTACTTTTGTAAAAGGCGCTTTATAAATCACATTGTTTATGTTTATGTTTATGTGGTCATTACAGCAAGTTACCAAAGACCGAGTGACAAACTATAATGAGCTTCGACATCATCACCCAATTTACATATCGCCGTCCACAGCCAATACAATTGGAGCACCATTGGCCTGTTTACCAAATATTCATGAGAACCACATACACTGCCACGAGAGGATGATCATGTAAATGAGAATGTACACAATGACCTGCGCATGCACGGCTATAGAGGTTGTGCATATAACGTATCATACCGTAAATATGGCAGACTACTCAAATGCATTCAACAAAAGCATGATTGCAATCTACCGCGACAGTTCGTCTCAAGCTGTGTTCACACATGCAGTTATTAACCTGTTATAATTTGTCTAGGCTTGTCCGATGCAATTTAAAATTTTCTGCTAATCCCTCAGCGCGTCCACATACTATAAAAGGCCATGTCTTTTGCTTGGTTGTTTTTGTGCAATAAAGGTTTTGGCTCTATTCTTATCTCTTCCTTTTCATGCTATTTATTTTAAGGTTCAGGAGATGGACTATGATGATTTAAAATACATTTGGTCTTAGCCCCTCTTCAGAATAAACATTTGAGATATATATATATATATATATATATATATATATATATATATATAGTAAGAAATTATAGTGAAACCATCACTAGATACAGTGCTCAACTATAAACTATGGGAGCGAAATATATTATTATTAGTGAAATTACCACATCGCAATACAAATTTGTTTCGTATGGATGGTTTGACCCATCCACACTCGTCAGTTGCAATGTGTAAAATGACAAAGAATATGTCTTGAGTTTTGATGCGCGCGCAAATGGAGAATTATTGCTCAAAGTAAATCGTACTCTACCAGCAGCAAAAAATGCAATCTATGCATTACTGAGAAATACTTTATTATAACTAAACCACAAATGTCAACCTTGAACCACAGAAACGAACTAGCAAGTGGCTGCAGGCATAGAAAAAAACATTTACTGTGTAACTATAAATAAGTCGCTCTTTTAGCATGTTTAGCAATAAGTAGGCCCAGACATGGATACGCACTTAAGACGCGTATTGTGTTGCGCAACTTTAAGATACGCGGTTGCGTTAATTCCTCTTGCGCGCGCATCAAAACTCAAGACATATTCTTTGTCATTTTACACATTGCAACTGACGAGTGTGGATGGGTCAAACCATCCATACGAAACAAATTTGTATTGCGATGTGGTAATTTCACTAATAATAATATATATATATATATAATAATAATAATAATAATAATAAGGATAGAAAGGGAAATAGTATGTATATATGGTTTCCCAGAGGATAGAAGGAATTGTGTTTTCTGACTACCAAAACACATATCTGGCTCTAGTGAATGGTTATTCAAAACTTCTCATCAATAAGATGTTCAACTAGTGTCTTTAGCAGGATTCTTCATTCATCATTTATACTTCTCAAGTGGCACCGGTATACACCTATCCGACTTCGCCATTACTGCGGTGTCCCAGATGTAAAACTGCGGTGTCCTGAGGTCGGGGGTTCCATCCATTATTTATTGTGTGCTATACATAATTGTACCCGGGAATTATACACAGCAGTGATATTCAATACACAATCATGAGTATTGAATTACGAATTAAATCTCCGCTCTGGTACATCTGTGTTGCCGTCAATAGAGGGCCAAATACAGTAAACGCCTCTCGGATTGGTGTATACAATAGTCTAAAAGCTTACAATTTTGATTTGTTATGAGCTCGATGTCAATGTCGGGAACAACAGCCATAACACATTGCTGTTAATAACCCCTCTCCTGTGGGCAATTAGGTTCACTGCCGTAGTGTTTTACTTTAGTTAAAAATATAGATAAATAATATGATTATTTGGCAAACGTATAAAACAATTCAAGACAGATTTTGGTTCAGTGGTTCTTGACATGCTTTAAATGTTATAAACGTTTTTCTACAGGGTGTCCCATAAAAAAATTACCGAGTGAATAAAATTGAACGTAAGTCGAGAATTAGACATCAGAATTAAAAAATTAAGGATGTATCGCATAGCCTATTTTATTGTGCATCACATACGAAAATTTTAACATACGATTACATAATGCGCGCGTCAATGCAGTTCATTCCCAGTTTGATCAACAGGAGCATTTTTCATACTCGCTCACCGCTTCTAAAGACAAACATGGTTCACTGTAAATAGCCCCAGAGGAAGTAATGAAGTGCTGGGAGGAATACTTCAGTAAAATCTGAATACAGAATTCCCTAGAGACTGTAATATACTTAACTCCATCCCGGACCCTGTCAACCCCGCTACAGCAAGTTTGCCCTTTTCAATAGGTGAAGTTGAAGAGGCCATCAAGAAGCTTAAAAACAACAAAGCGTGTGGTTGGGATAAGATCTCAGCAGAAGTGTTGAAAGCAGGAGGACCCATGTTGAAACAAATGTTGTTGAAGATCATCAACACCGCCTGGGTTGAAGGAAAAATCCCTGAAGACTGGAGTAAAGGTCTAATAACCCCTGTATACAAAAAGGGCGACAAACCGGACTCAGCCAACTACAGAGCTATTACTCTCCTGTCAATCCCGGGAAAAGTATTCTGTAGGGTGGTCCTTAACCGAACAGACTGTAGATAACCATCTGAGAGAGGAACAGTGTGGGTTCGGGAGTTCCAGAGGCACCTCAGATGCGGTATTTACAGCCAAATCTTTGAAAAGGCTAAAGAAAGACGCATTCCAATACACTGGAACTTTGTAGACTTCAAAGCAGCATTTGACACCATATGGAGGGAGGCCATTTGGGAATGTCTGCGATCAGTAGGAGTAGACACCAAACTGGTTAACCTCATTGCAAAAATGTATGAGCAAACCAAATGCTCAGTCGTGGAAAATGGAAAAATCACCGATTGGTTTGAAGTCCTAGTTGTTGTTAGACAGGGATGTCTTCTCTCACCATGCCTCTTCAATCTATATCTGGAGTTTGTCATGAAGGACATCCAAAATCTAGGCTCAGGTGTGCAGATGGGTGACATGTGCATTAACAACATCCGATATGCAGATGACACCACACTCAAACCTGCAAATCTCCACTAACACTAGAGGAAGTTTTGGATGAGAAAACGGACATTTAGATGAGAAACGGCCAAAATGGTGAGAATTTACATTTTCTCATTCTTTTGGATGAGAAAATAATAATGTTTATTTGAGCTCAGCGGGGTTTAGCAATTCTCAACATTTTTAATAAGACAATAATGATTGACTCACACACCAGGAAAGTTATCATCCAAAAGAATGAGAAAATTTAAATTCTCACCATTTTGGCCGTTTCTCATCAAAATGTCCGTTTTCTCATCCAAAACTTCCTCTAGTGTAATGAATTGGAAAAAGCATGCAGCAGCTGGGGAATAACAATAAATTAACCCAACAAAATGCAAGATCATGTCTGACGATCCAAGATATATCATGCTGAACCAAATGCCCATTGACTAAGGAAATAACTTTGTCTTTCTGGGTAGTAGTGTGCCCTCAGTAGAAGAGGATATTAAACGTCGCACAAAGTTGGCAGCCTGGGGATTTGGTAGATTGAAAAATACCATCTGGTCTAACCATGGCATCACCAGATCGCTGAAAGTAAGGATCTACCAGTCACTCATCCTCCCTATTGCCACCTATGGGTCAGAATCCTGGGCGTTACGTGAATCCGATCGGGACAGACCGGATGTTTTTGAAATGCGATGCCTTAGGGCAATGCTTGGAGTTTCACTACTTGACAAAATCCTCAACAATTCCATCAGACAGAGTCTCAACATCACTAGCTCCATCAATGATGTTATCTGCCGGAGACGTTTGAAATGGGCTGGGCATATCTTCAGGATGCCTCTACATCGGCTTCCCCTCCAAGCCTACATTAATGACTTCAGCAAGAAATGACCAACCAGATGGAAGGACCAAATTCAAAGGGACTTGGGAATGACCCCACATGAAGCAAAGACACAAGCAACAGACAGAACTGAATGGAGGAGACTTACTCGGCAGTGGGCAAAGGGCAACGACGGCCTGTGCATATAAGTCAAGTAAGTCAAGTCATAAGAAACAGAAAATTTAATCCGAGTTCCGACTGATTTTGCTTGATCGGATCACATATTTAAAAATACACACTAATTATGGAAATCTTCGACATTTTCAGCATCTATTGCAACGTATGTATTCGATTTACTCTTATTATTAACATAGAAAATGTTCCAAAGCTTTTCAAACTTTTTAAGCATTTGTTACATATGTAATCAATCCTTTTCCTTTTTAAAAAATGTAACCAGATATGTTTCCTCATCAATATAATGTCGAGTGGTGCTGTAAGTGATATGCATGTATCAAACTGTTTGATGCACATAATTGTTTAGAAAAAAATAGATAAATACTTCATGTATGTAATTGAGATATACTCGAGAGGTAAAACTCTTTCACGCAATTAGCTGAAATTGGAAATAACATTTTCTACTTTGAAACATTCAGATGAAATGCGATATTTTCGAACATCCTACAATTCCTCTCAGAATACGAGAAGATGAAGGCAAAATATATCATGTTTCTTTTAAGATTATTTTTGCATACTTTAAAATATGAAGTTGCTCCTTTAAAGTTTAGTGCAATATCTTGACATTTTGGAGCCGGATGATTGAGATAAGAGATTACATATCTTGTTTTCTTTTTGGTAAACACTATTATAAATAATCCTTTGGTGTATTGGGATGTAAAACGATCAGTAATCTGCATGCAACACATTTTTTATTTGATTCTTGATTGTGTTGCTTGAAGTCATCTAACAAATCAGTGGTATTGACATTTAATGTCATTGACATTTAATGTTTTAAAGTTATTCACGGCCAAATTAATGTAAAAATAACAATTACTATACCCTTGCTGAGAATTATTTTTTTTCACTTATATTTTTATTATAGAAAAATAGAAAAATTACCCTAAGGTACTAACTGTTTAGCAACATTATAAAATGCTAAATTGTCATGTTTAGTGGCTGCTTAAGGGTGATACTAGTTTGGTTGTCAGTGTGATCTTGTAACTCCCATATAACAGACATTTGTGCAAATATTTTTTGAAGGTATTGCCCAATGGCTATTTTTGATTTGATTCGTTTTAAGATGAATAAAAACAAAATTTAAAGTAAATCGGGTCAGAATATCTTAAATAGCTCGCTATTCGCAATAAGGGCGCCGCCAGCGGTTTGCGATGTAATCGTGATGTATCATGGGAAAAGGTCGACATCCAAGTCCGCGCAATACGAATATTACCATGCTATTACATAGGAACACGTGACAATATTTTTTAGTTTGTCAAAATAAAGGTGTTACACGCGAATCGATACTCAATAATACTTAATAATGTGATTTGAAATGTGCACAATTAATTTTTTCTCTATCGATTTGCGTGTAATACCGTTATATTGACAAACTAAAAAATATTGTCACGTGTTCCTATGTAATAGCATGGTAATATTCGTATTGCGCGGACTTGATGTCGACCTTTTCCCATGATACATCACGATTTTCCCATGATACATCACGATTACATCGCAAACCGCTGGCGGCGCCCTTATTGCGAATAGCGAGAATTATGACTTAATGAAAAACGGTGTTGGAAATTTGGAATTAAATCTAAAATAGTAATTTGAAGTGTGATATAAACCTCTCTATAAATAACCAGGTTGCATTTCATAAGGCATATCAACATGTTAAAGAAATTGTTTTACAACGTCAAGTTTCAGCTGAAGTTTGAAGCTTTTGGGTGACGTCGGTATTTCGTTATTTCCGCATCCTCTTTTGTTCAATGGATATCCACGAAAACAGCACATTTATAACGTTTTACTTGATTCGGATATTTAATTTACGAGTTACGCATAATTACATGCATTACAGCGTCCAATAGGCTAATGTGGTGTAATTTCAGGCTATCGGCAGCCCAAACTCACTGTGGATTGTGAAGTGCTCCTTAAACCATATGCAGTAAATATTTAAAAATATTATAAAACACAATTTAATCGTAACACACTTTGCTTTATTTCTCCGTAAAAAGCCCCCGTCGCCAAAGTGAAGTGAAAATTCGTGTCTATCTACCTGCAACTGAAAACCTTAATGTTAAGGTTAACAAATTTATTCATGTATCGGAACTCTTAAATTGCTTGCTTTGAACATGACTTTAATGTTCTGTGATTCTTTTGTTACATATAAGCCGCAGTTGTAGAAAAAAAATTGCATACACTGAAGTAACGATGCGCAACGTCTGAATATCGGGTGATTTAAAATACATTTATTCTTAGTCCCTCTTTTAACATACTGTAGTGCCTCTTGTTTTAGATTCACGTACAACATTATTTGGAAGGTAAATGACTTTACGTGACTGCAGCATACCGTATACAATAGAGAAAGCTGGTTTGCGGCAAACTACAGTGCAATCTATGTTGAAGCAAATGGAAATACACATACTGCAATTTTCTTTAACATTCCATTCGATGGTTGATAACCAGAAAACCTTGAAAGGAAACCTTAGTGAGTTACGGCTTCCTGGTTCTCAGCCTTCGATATGCATGCCATAATATCCTCTGTGAAAACAACAATGCTAACAAATTATGCTGTATCCATGAAAAATCTGTGTTTGATCACAGATTTTCAAGGAACCGATCACAGGTTTTATAGTGAGTAAACCAGTATCACTATTACTATGAGATCCTACCAATCGTATCCATGTCTAAGAAATATAAATGTAACATTTGCTAAATTTTGCGCAAACTTTTGCTGATCATATTGCTACATGAATACATTACACCTGCACAAATTTACTTCTACACCTTTTGATTTACATCACCTGAACGGCTGCAGACAGTGCAGTTATACTTGAAGATGAAGATTTCTTACAATTTACACAATATTACATCATATATCATCGAATGTAAGTTCATACGTGCTGGTAATAAACAATTTCCAAAAGTTTAAACTGACTTTCAGCACAAAAATTCACTAACCTTGAATTTTCGATGTGTGACACACATCTTCATCAGAAGAAGTCCTAAGATGTTGTGATGGACTTGCCCTTTTGTTGATCATTGGCAACTTTTGGTCGAATGGGGGCGTTATATAAGGTTGGCAATTCCAGGAGATAGACTGAAGGAGCACAAGTCAACTGCCCCCAGCCGCAAACCCTCTGCTGTTGCAGAGCACAAAACAGAGTCTCACCACAACATTGACTGGGAATCTACAAAGGTGTTAACTAAGGATGATAGAGAGTACCCCCGTTTAGTGCGGGAGGCCATCCAGATCAAGAAGAAATCGCCAGAGCTAAATCGCGATCAAGGACTGGAATTGCCAACCTTATATAACGCCCTCATTCGACCAAAAGTTGCCAATGATCAACAAAAGGGCAAGTCCATCACAATGACATCTTAGGACTTCTTCTGATGAAGATGTGTGTCACACATCGAAAATTCAAGGTTAGTGAATTTTTGTGCTGAAAGTCAGTTTAAACTTTTGGAAATGATATATCATATCAATGTATTGTTACATCCAGGAGCAAAATTTAAGCAACATATTTGCTGGGATCTAATTTTTTGGACATCCTAATATTCCGTTTATTTGGCACCGGTTCCTAGTTTGCAGAAGAAAATCATATATCAAATACTACACCTTGGTATTTCACCTACGTATTTATCAGTTTTGTACATTTTACTTGCGTTTTTACTATTTTCCCGTTTTTTACACAAATTATACACTTTAATTTAATTTATCCTATTAACATGATAAATAAACTCAGGTAATCAATACAAATGCCAAATTTGCTTGGATATGAAAATTCCGAGTATATTGATGATCAAATTTAAAGCCTAACGTCTCAGCTGCGAATTAACACGGTAAAGAGAGTGCGTCGTATGAATATTAAAAATTAACGCCGTTATAAGGTAGCCTACTTGAGAAATTTACAGTGTGAAATATAGGTCATCCCTCCTCTTTAGGGTTTTACACAAATTAAACGCATGATGGTGTTCAACAGAACTCTAGGCAGCATGTGGTGATTAAAAACTCGTGATATAATGAGATATTTATAACTATCGCCTTGTATTCATTGTTTGATGAAAAAAGTGTAATGAAAACAAAATCCTAAATTGTCATAGTAACACCTCAAATAAAGAAATCCACACTTATGTAACGCGTCTTAGACCAAAACCTGATCTTGTTATGACAATTTGATTGATAATGTAGTGTGCGGAATCTTGTTTGCTCCAATTTGATGCCATATTTGATATCTCTCTAAACATTCCAAATTGACAAAGATTGATACCGGTATTATAATATGAAAGTTGTTGCATTTTTAAAAGCGATGCACGCGGTCGAAATTGCTAAGCGTGGGCAAGCTTGCTTGTCCGCGATGGGCCTCTGCCGACTATTTCTTGATATCCTTATTGAAGAGTTATGAACTTCATTGCAAGTAAATTAAGTTTGTGCCTTAAATAAAACGTTTTAAAGCTATATTTGAGACCATATATATAATATGAAAAACATGTAATTTGACAAGTAAAATTCCTCAGTGACGTATGGGGAAGGTTAGAGGTATCGGCCGTAAAAATCAAAAACGCTCTAAAACAATATTGTTCAAGGCTGCAACGTAGGGCTTCAACAACAATAGGGATCAAGCTTAAACCATAAATCATCCCTAATAGAGGGTAGGGCCTGAAGAATGTGGGAAATTAAGGAAACATCGATAACTAATATGGTTACGCCTTGCTCTCTATGGGAATTTCCGGCTTCAGCCTTAACGGCCTTGCGGATTTGGTTTTGTTGTTATTGATATTTGGCCCGTAGGCGTCAGGGCTTAATAATGCGTAACCTTAACTGTGCGTATCCTTAACTTCAACCTTAACTATGCGTAATCTTGACCTTAGCCTTAAACGTTAAAAACAAGAATTGGTAAATTACAGACGACTATTGTACAGTATAGTTATAGAAATCTGAGTTATTGTGACTTAATATCCTGATCACTTTAACTTATATCAAACATCTCATGCTGAAATGTTTACATATACTTGAATCGTAGGCATTTATATTGGACAACCTGTCAGATCTGCTTGCATGTAAGAACGCCATATCAATCACAAAGACTCATTTGCTGGAGCAAAAGAGCTTAAAGTAAATATAGGTTTGGGTCAGATAGTAATGACGTGTAAAGTAACATATATTTTTATCCCGACATCTACAATATCTACAGCGACAATAATGATTAAGCTTTCTTAATTCATTCAGTTTGTATATCGAACGAATTAGTTCGCTTTTATTTGATCGAATTTGGAATATTTTATTTTAAATATTTTTAGTTTTAGTTATTTAATTTCTTCTTTTGTTGTTATTGACTTTGTTATTGTAAATGGATTGCTTGAACCTATTAATATGCATATCACCTCAAAAATAAGGCCGTATAAAATTAATGTTTTGGTTCTCGTCCAGAGGATTTTCATGAATTGATGAGGAGGGAGGTGTTTTTTTTTTTTTTTTTTTTTTCCAATGTAAAATTAGCATTGTCAGTAGTTTTCGGTCTTCTCCAACAGTGCTCGAGGAAACGATGAGGCGGGCGATGAGGCCCTTTTTTTTTTTTTTTCAAATGTGAGATTCTGAGGATAAACCCCTAGAGTACCACAAAAAGACTTGGAAGTGATGCTTGTTCTCTAATAAACTTATTTATATGTATGAAGATTTCATAAATCATTCCAAAGTCTAAAAAATTGAAAAATCTATAAAAAAAAATAATCTGACAAATCCCAGAAATTGAGGAGGGAGGGGACGAGAACCAAAATATTAATTTTACACGGCCTAAGCGCAGCAGCAACACGTTATTTAATGTTTCTACATGAATGAGCTTTATTAAAGCATCAAAAATCAAAAAACGAAATTGAAATCGGTCAATGCATTGTGATGTAGTGTCAATTTAAAGATGCTCGTAAATGGAATAAAAACCTGCCACAAAATGGCTGTAATGACAAAATTGGCACATTGCGAGATTTTGACGGTTTATTTGGACGCTTGCTTTAAAAAGCAGCGTTAATTTAAGTATCGCAGGTTAAATGCCTATCTTTCCTGACTTCGTTAAAGAAAACAAAATTAAAAAATCTATCATTGAATAATTATAATAAATTAACCAAATGTACTATTTTAGCAAGTTCGGCCAATCTGCAGACAAATTAAAGCTGAAAAAATGACCAAGTCAGGCTAATTAATATGCAAAATTGATGCCAATAGCAAACCGTACATGATATCAGGGTGCGGTTTTTTTTGCACACATATGTACACAAAGTTCTTTCAATTGATAACAAAAAATACACAAAAAGTAAGTAATTATGCAAATAAGCTAATTACAGCTAATTATGTATTCATGATATTATTATGTTAATTAGGCATGAGTAATTTTGGTGTTTTTTAAATATTTAATGAAAGTCTATTCATTCAACATAAATTTGTCAAGTATGAACCTGTTACGATGTTGAATAAAGAAACTGCAGTTAATTACTTAAAATTAATACAAAAAAATACAAAGTTTGACATTTTGATGGTGTCTGGAATAGAATATTCTTTTTTACTGTCAACATGGTATGTGTCACCATTATTCAAAGCCAAATCCGAAAAGTAAAAATAAAAATTCATTTGCAATAAGACTTTAAATTAACATTTTGTTATCTGGATTAACGTGGGAGGGCAAATGGTAAAATTAATCACCATTGCACTCTAGCGCGTATACAAAACTAGTATGGCCGTGGTTTTGAAAACTACTCCCTATGGAATATCGTTGATAATATAATGTTTTAACTAGTTTTCCTCAAGTGCTTCATTCAATGTCGACGGAAATAATTTACATGCTAAGAAAGATTAGTATTTTAGCTAACTGGTGGTAGGTCAGACTATTTCAATAGGCTATATATTTAATGATTTATGAGCGATCGTCAAAAAATCCATAAAACAGGCAGTAATTCTTGAACAAAGCAAAATTTAATTTTGTCGGATTCAATGGTAGCTTCAGAAAGGTTTCACATACCATATATTAAAAATTCAAACAATTGGGATAAATGGAACATACTAAGGAAATTCATTTTTGACATTGATGTTTTCCAAAAATCAGCCGACTTTGATGCGCGCGCTTTTTAATTCACTGTTATGCTTGCATGCACAGTGTGGCAGAATTATTGTGCAGCCACTGTGACATACCTACTATTAATGGTATTTACTACAATACTTTATTCTTAAATGTCAATGTCGGGATTCGGTTCTACAATGGTCATACTTAAACCTCTCGTGTCCCGTGCAATAAGTATGTATTAATAGCAAACAGAGACTACACAAATCACAGCTACTACAATATTATGACAAAACACGCCAAAGGGTGTAATATAAAACACAGTAAACATAAATATATAGATAGTATCGCCTCTGTAAGCAATGGATATTGGTTCAAGTTAATCAAAAACACGCAGACCAAAACACATGTTATTAATGCATAAGTTATCATGCCTATGTTACCCTACGCTCCAGTACCAAGATTTTCAAAAGATATATGATAATAGCCTAAGCACTCTAATGGTCGCCGAATCGTTGTCTTTAAATCTTCAAAAGTCTTGGAAAGGAAACCTTAGTAAGTTACGGCTTCCTGGTTCTCAGCCTTCGATATGCATGCCATAATACCATCTGTGTTTGATCACAAATTGTTCAAGGATTTTTTTAAGCGAGCACAGATTTTTGTTTCCTAGTGATAATAACCAATATCAACTGCGAGATTCTACCAATCATGTCTATATGTCTATGAAATATAAATGTAACATTGGTTTATCTTTGTGCAAGTTTTTGCTGTTCAAATATATAGTGGTTACAACATGAAAAAGTTGTATTAAAAACAAGAATTGGAAAATTACAGTCGACTATTGCATATAGAAATCTGAGTTATTGTGTCTATGCTGATGCCGTAGAATTCCGTCTAGAAGCATATATGCCTCTAAACGAGGGTTTTTTAACGAAAGATATGAAAGGCCAATACCCTTCTCAAAAACATTGCAATAGATTGGTCTTACAAATATACATGTTTGTACAGCCGCCTTTATCAGTAATATAGTTGTTCAAACTCCAAATAACGTTTTTGTTGAGAGTGTCTGCCTCTTGTCTCTTGTGTCAAAAAAAACCTCGTTTAGAGGCATATATATGCTTGTAGACGGAATTTTACGGTATATCATGATCACTTTATCCTATATCAAACATTTCATGCTGAAATGTTTACATATACTTGAACCGTATGGATTTATATTGAACAACCTGTCAGATCTGCTGCATGTAAGAACATCATATCAATCACAAAGACTAATTTGCTGGAAGAAAAGAGCTTAAAGTAAATATAGGTTTGGGTCAGATAGTAATGAGTGTAATTTTTGTCTCCTTTTTTGCGATGGTTAAATGAAAAATAGAGCGCGAATTAAAATCATTGGTCAAGAAAAATGAAGAGAGAAGGATGCTCCAGCCAATAAAAGCACATTTGTATATCTCGACATCTACAATATCTACAGCGACGATAATGATTAAGATTTCTTAATTCATTCATTTTGTATATTGAACGAATTAGTTCACTTTTATTTTATCGAATTTGGAATATTTTTAATTTTACTTATTTAATTTCTTCTGTTGTTATTATTGACTTTGTTATTATAAAATGGATTGCATGAACCTATTAATGGTATTTACTATAATACTTTATTCTTAAATGTCGGGATTTGGTTCTACAATGATTATACTTAAACCGACCAGCGCAATATTACGTGTATGTATTAATTTCAAACAATTAATTACACAAATCACAGCTACTACAATATTATGACAAACACGCCAAAGGGTGTAATATAAAACACAGTAAACATAAATATATATATATAGTATCGTCTCCGTAAGCAATGGATATTGGTTCAAGTTAATCAAATACACGCATACCAAAATACACATTACTCATATTAATGCATAAGTTGTCATGCCAATGTTAAACCTAGATGTATGGTGATGTTTTCCAAAAATCAGCCGACTTTGATGCGCGCGCTTTTTAATTCACTGTTATGCTTGCATGCACAGTGTGGCAGAATTATTGTGCAGCCACTGTGACATACCTACTATTAATGGTATTTACTACAATACTTTATTCTTAAATGTCAATGACGGGATTCGGTTCTACAATGGTCATACTTAAACCTCTCGTGTCCCGTGCAATAAGTATGTATTAATTGCAAACAGAGACTACACAAATCACAGCTACTACAATATTATGACAAAACACGCCAAAGGGTGTAATATAAAACACAGTAAACATAAATATATAGATAGTATCGCCTCTGTAAGCAATGGATATTGGTTCAAGTTAATCAAAACACGCAGACCAAAACACATGTTATTAATGCATAAGTTATCATGCCTATGTTACCCTACGCTCCAGTACCAAGATTTTCAAAAGATATATGATAATAGCCTAAGCACTCTAATGGTCGCCGAATCGTTGTCTTTAAATCTTCAAAAGTCTTGGAAAGGAAACCTTAGTAAGTTACGGCTTCCTGGTTCTCAGCCTTCGATATGCATGCCATAATACCATCTGTGTTTGATCACAAATTGTTCAAGGATTTTTTAAGCGAGCACAGATTTTTGTTTCCTAGTGATAATAACCAATATCAACTGCGAGATTCTACCAATCATGTCTATATGTCTATGAAATATAAATGTAACATTGGTTTATCTTTGTGCAAGTTTTTGCTGTTCAAATGTATAGTGGTTACAACATGAAAAAGTTGTATTAAAAACAAGAATTGGAAAATTACAGTCGACTATTGCATATAGAAATCTGAGTTATTGTGTCTATGCTGATGCCGTAGAATTCCGTCTAGAAGCATATATGCCTCTAAACGAGGGTTTTTTTAACGAAAGATATGAAAGGCCAATACCCTTCTCAAAAACATTGCAATAGATTGGTCTTACAAATATACATGTTTGTACAGCCGCCTTTATCAGTAATATAGTTGTTCAAACTCCAAATAACGTTTTTGTTGAGAGTGTCTGCCTCTTGTCTCTTGTGTCAAAAAAAACCTCGTTTAGAGGCATATATATGCTTGTAGACGGAATTTTACGGTATATCATGATCACTTTATCCTATATCAAACATTTCATGCTGAAATGTTTACATATACTTGAACCGTATGGATTTATATTGAACAACCTGTCAGATCTGCTGCATGTAAGAACATCATATCAATCACAAAGACTAATTTGCTGGAAGAAAAGAGCTTAAAGTAGGTTTGGGTCAGATAGTAATGAGTGTAATTTTTGTCTCCTTTTTTGCGATGGTTAAATGAAAAATAGAGCGCGAATTAAAATCATTGGTCAAGAAAATGATGAGAGAGAAGGATGCTCCAGCCAATAAAAGCACATTTGTATATCTCGACATCTACAATATCTACAGCGACGATAATGATTAAGATTTCTTAATTCATTCATTTTGTATATTGAACGAATTAGTTCACTTTTATTTTATCGAATTTGGAATATTTTTAATTTTACTTATTTAATTTCTTCTGTTGTTATTATTGACTTTGTTATTATAAAATGGATTGCATGAACCTATTAATGGTATTTACTATAATACTTTATTCTTAAATGTCGGGATTCGGTTCTACAATGATTATACTTAAACCGACCAGCGCAATATTACGTGTATGTATTAATTTCAAACAATTAATTACACAAATCACAGCTACTACAATATTATGACAAACACGCCAAAGGGTGTAATATAAAACACAGTAAACATAAATATATATATATAGTATCGTCTCCGTAAGCAATGGATATTGGTTCAAGTTAATCAAATACACGCATACCAAAATACACATTACTCATATTAATGCATAAGTTGTCATGCCAATGTTAAACCTAGATGTATGGTAGTGCAAAAGCACTCTAATGATCGCCGAATCGTTGTATTTATGTCTTTATTGAAATGTTTTTTATTCTGTGCGTCACGGCAATCTTTAATACTTCAAAATCTTTTAAACGTTTTTCAATATATCAGACTAGATATTGGGACACACTTTGCCTGGATCACCACATGAGCGTGCATCTGATAATGATAGCATGGCTAGTACGAGTGGTAGTAAGTGGTCGAGAATAGGAACAGACATATGGAACAGTATCAAGTTTGAGAGGAAGATAGATGAAAAAGAGGTAATGCATTTCACAGGGGAGTATGGATTTCAAGTGCAATCCCCAACACCGATTGTTCAATCTTTCTGCAGCTCATAAATGCATTATTCATTATTCATAAAAAAATCACAAGATGATTGTCCCTGAGAATGCAAAATTGCATTTAAAAATATGGAACTAACGTTTCACTGATTGTATCTCACACGGTAGAGTGTGTGTTGTTATAAATAGCATCAAGCATTAATGCGGTAAAAGCAACGTAACTTGACGGGGTTATAGGCTTACGTGATATTTTTCAAACTTGTCGTTTTTTTGGGTAGATTCTTGGCAACCATGTTTAAACACATCTAGAAACTTCACTGATTAAGAAAAAAATGGGTGCCAGTTTTTCCATTAACATTTAGAGCCTCCATTTTGAATTTCAAAATGGCCGCCAATTTTTTTGGAAAAATTACCAATTAACCATAACTATTCATCCAAATGTCATACATTATTTATTATTTTTTACATAAACTCACATAAAGGGGTCAATGATTCATTGAAAACAAACTAAGCACACTAAAAATACTCCAAATAGCAAAAATCCAAGATGGCCGCCATATTTCAAGCTTTTTTGACGTAAAATGCCATAACTCTTGAACCAATGGACATAGGAAGATGCTTTTGATGACTAACCATATGTTTTGGCATATGAGGATTCCAAAAATAACAACGTATTTATGATTGGAACACTTTTAGTATAGGTTCCAAGTAGAGTTTCTTCAACCGATTCGGAGACGTGCCACAAAATCAGGCCATAGGTCTTGAAATATAATGCTGTGTCAGACATAATCCTAGAACACGACAAAAGTTCATAGTCAGCAAAAACATATGCATTCAGCGATGCTGAGGTCTTCATCAGTGCTCGGGCCCCAGTTCTTAAAAGTAGAAACACTCGGAGACTCGTTTCTGACTAGAGCAGACGAGTCACTTCTGCGTTGTGATGTTTACTGCAGAGCTGCCTTCGTGATGATGTACAGGAGAGGTGCGGTGGATGAACAGGAACATAACTGGGGACGGATAATAATTCTGACATAAGTTTAGTACAAACCTGGTGGAGCTTGACTAGTAGTACATAGCAAATAATAGTAGGGTTGGGCGAATCACCATATTTTTTTTGAAACGAGTTGTTTCTATGGCCAAATTTGCCGTAGAACACATATCCGCCAAAAATTTTGACCTCCAATGACGTTTGACCCCCATACTATTCAAAAATTCAAAATGGCTGCCAAAATAGCATATTTTTGCTTGTTTGTTGCATATTTTAGTAGATACATAGCTTCAATGTGTCTTTTTATATGTTTTGGGTCTATGCTGATGCCGTAGAATTCCGTCTAGAAGCATATATGCCTCTAAACGAGGGTTATTTTAACGAAAGATATGAAAGGCCAATACCCTTCTCAAAAACATTGCAATAGATTGGTCTTACAAATATACATGTTTGTACAGCCGCCTTTATCAGTAATATAGTTGTTCAAACTCCAAATAACGTTTTTGTTGAGAGTGTCTGCCTCTTGTCTCTTGTGTCAAAAAAACCTCGTTTAGAGGCATATATACGAGGGGGTATCAAAAAGTTTTAGAAATCGCCCAGAAGTGAAACAGCTATATCAATGAAATTTTGTCAGTGCAATCACTGGTCCTTATGTACATTATGGTGCAAAAATGGTCTCATAAGTATGTTCACTTTTTTTACAGGAGCTAGATGTCACTACCTGCCTATGTAACAGCATAACCAGCAAAATGGAGAAAATTGAGGCATGCAGCATGATTAAGTTCCATTTTAAGGGTTACAGTGCCCAGAAAATCTGTGATGAAATAAAAATTCCTTTTCCAAAAAGTGACAGTGACATATCACAATCACCTCCGAAGATAACTTTCATTTCATCATCAATTTTCTAGGCACATGCAACCCTTCGAAAGCAGGATCTTAATAATGCTGCTTGCCTCAATTTTCTCAATCTTGCAGTTTATGCGCAGTAACTGGGGCAGCAGGTTATTGGCATCTAGTGCCACCTGTAAAAAAGTAAAGATACCTATGAGACCATATTTTTGGACCATAATGTACATAAGGACCAGTGATTGCACTGACAAAATTTCATTGATATAGCTCTTTCACTTCTGGGCGATTTCTAAAACTTTTTGATACCCCCTCGTATGCTTGTAGACGGAATTTTACGGTATATCATGATCACTTTATCCTATATCAAACATTTCATGCTGAAATGTTTACATATACTTGAACCGTATGGATTTATATTGAACAACCTGTCAGATCTGCTGCATGTAAGAACATCATATCAATCACAAAGACTAATTTGCTGGAAGAAAAGAGCTTAAAGTAAATATAGGTTTGGGTCAGATAGTAATGAGTGTAATCTTTTTCTCCTTTTTTTGCGATGGTTAAATGAAAAATAGAGCGCGAATTAAAATCATTGGTCAAGAAAATTGAAGAGAGAAGGATGCTCCAGCCAATAAAAGCTCATTTGTATATCTCGACATCTACAATATCTACAGCGACGATAATGATTAAGATTTCTTAATTCATTCATTTTGTATATTGAACGAATTACTTCACTTTTATTTTATCGAATTTGGAATATTTTTAATTTTACTTATTTAATTTCTTCTGTTGTTATTATTGACTTTGTTATTATAAAATGGATTGCATGAACCTATTAATGGTATTTACTATAATTCTTAAATGTCGGGATTCGGTTCTACAATGATTATACGTAAACTGACCAGCGCAATAATTACGTGTATGTATTAATTTCAAACAATTAATTACACAAATCACAGCTACTACAATATTATGACAAACACGCCAAAGGGTGTAATATAAAACACAGTAAACATAAATATACAGATAGTATCGCCTCTGTAAGCAATGGATATTGGTTCAAGTTAATCAAATACACGCAGACCAAAATACACATTACTCATATTAATGCATAAGTTGTCATGCCAATGTTAAACCTAGATGTATGGTAGAGCAAAAGCACTCTAATGATCGCCGAATCAATGTATTTATGTCTTTATTGAAATGTTTTTTATTCTGTGCGTCACGGCAATCTTTAATACTTCAAAATCTTTCAAACGTTTTTCAATATATCAGACTAGATATTGGGACATACTTTGCCTGGATCACCACATGAGCGTGCATCTGATAATGATAGCATGGCTAGTACGAGTGGTAGTAAGTGGTCGAGAATAGGAACAGACATATGGAACAGTATCAAGTTTGAGAGGAAGACAGATGAAAAAAAGGTAATGCATTTCACAGGGGAGTATGGATTTCAAGTGCAATCCCCAACACCGATTGTTCAATCTTTCTGCAGCTCATAAACGCATTATTCATTATTCATATAAAATCACAAGATGATTGTTCCTGAGAATGCAAAATTGCATTAAAAAATATGGAACTAACGTTTCACTGATTGTATCTCACACGGTAGAGTGTGTGTTGTTATAGATAGCATCAAGCATTAATGCGGTAAAAGCAACGTAACTTGACGGGGTAAAGTACCTTATACATGTTATATATCTTTATAAGCAGATACCGTATGTGGGTCCTGATTCCCTAGGCAGAAAACTGTGATACGAAACTTATCATAAATCCTCGGATATTATGCGTCTTTTGGGAAATTAATAGTTAATAATGATCATGGCCTAGTTTAACAGCGCAACTTTAAAAGACCCGTTTATCAAGCTTTTATCTGAATTTAAAGGAAATTGAAAATTCCCAAATTACAATAGAAGAAACAAACCGATCAATTAATATTTAAGAATTATTGAAGACGAGAAAAATGCTGTACATATTAGTTCAAATTTATAGTAAAGGCTCATGTAAAGTAGAGTAGACAGTATCTCAGTCTTCCTCACTACAGGGACTTGTAAGTGCTGCATCTGTTTCTGTTGCACGTATATTCTTGTGAGAACTCACCTTCGGGTATTAGTACATTCTAATTTCCATCTGATTCAGCGGCTGTTTACTTCTGGAAATTGTTTTTTTTTTTAATATCAATTATCGATAGTTGTCCATCAAGAATTCTTAGACTCAAACAAAACCGGTTTCAATACTGCAGTGTTCAAAAGAAATACCCCCCCCTCCAAAAATCACAAAACAGTATTATTAAAAAAGCTGTGATTAGAAGAATACTTTTGCTACCCTTCCAAAGTTGTCTCATTTCCAAAAACGACTTTTTACATCCTATACATGTAATGTATACGTACAAGTATTGATTGAATGGTGTTTTTGTTTTCTTTCATTCTTATGTATACGATAAGCCAGTCAAAATCTTTGTTATGTCCCCCCCCCAACAAAATATTCCATAATATTCATAAAAAGTTAATTTTGTCATCAAACAAAAACAACTATAAATAAAGAATGTATAACTATGAATATATTTCATGAACGTGAATAAGAACATCTTAATCAAAAATAAGTACTGATATTGGTAAGGTTCACCCAATTATTCTATATGAAAATCTTAATTATTGTACCTATGGTGATATATCCAGGTGGCTTCAACTGATATCAAACATCTCGAGCTGTTTACTTATACTTGAACCGTAGCTATTTATACCGGACAACCTGTCAGATTTGTTTGCATCTGAGGACACCATATCAATCACAAAGTCTCATTTGCTGGAGCTAAAGGGCAAAGGATGTTGAATTCGTGTTATATAAAGCGTGTGAAATTGGATGCTTTGTTTCCTTTTCTTCGATGGTTGAACGAAAAAAGATCCTAGCCCGACATTCATATTCATATTCACATTTCGTGTATCTAGATGCGCTCACGAATTTTTGTTCTCAAATATTTTTGTCAAATATTTTGGTGGTTTCACGTGGCTTTTGATGGTGTCCGATGTTCTTGGCTCCATGCTGCTTTAGCAAGAATGAGTTGATGCATTGGCTTCTGTTATCATGGATTTTTATGTTTTCACTTAAATTAATACAGTTTTAAAAACTGTAAATTTAAGCTAAAACATTGTAAATTGTTTGTGTGTTGTTGAATGGCTTTGACCTTTTGAAAATAAATAAAACAAACACGACAAAATGGTGTACTATAAAACGCCGTAAGTAATATTATTATAATGTGAGTATCATGTCAATTTCCGTAAACTATGCATTGAGTGATATTGCCTCAAATTAATCTACACAGGACGAAATACACATGTTATAAAACCAAACAAATACGTGAATTTCAAATAAATCTTCTTGATTTCAAAGATAGCCTATAATACGGTAGTATACTGCAATGACCACCGTTTTTGTTTTTTGTTTTTTTGTTTTTTTCATCGCACCCAAATCTTTTTGATTCTGTGCGTCAATGGAATCGCTTCAACATTGCCAATGATATCAGCCAATATACAGTAAGCCAAAGAATTAAGGTACAAGTTATGTTCACCCCCTGTATATCCTAAAGAAAGACAGATATGTCATAATTGGAACCAGCAGGCAATAGCTGCATCTTTTGGCTCGAATATAAGACCTCATTGTTGAAATTGTTCAAGAAATAAAGACACGACGATTCAAAAACTCAAGAACGATGCCAATTTAAAAGTTGCAGTTTGCTCCATTGAATGCCCTATTGATTTGTACACAAAGCGTTAGCGAACAAGAGAACTATTGCGTGCTTTCATTGATTAGCACGTTAATACAGGGTGTCCCAAAAAAAGAGGCCCCTCATTGCGCCTTCTTTTTCTCCTATTTCTGACAAGTTGATTAAATATATTATGGTTTGTAAAGAAGCTTTAATAAACCGAAACAATTAGATCAATCGGCTCACAACTTTTGAAGTTATGCTCTTATAAAGAAATGTACCTGTTTTTCACTCTGTCCACGGAGAAGGTTTGGCTACTTCAAAGATTGAAAAGGAGTACACATACCATGCATGAATATCAAACATTGCTCAATGATAACTTTATAAAATAACTTTATTTATGGAATGGGCTTTACCGGTGGGTTTATGGGCAATGGATTTTGTTAATAGTGTCATTAATTTGTGGGTAAAATGGATGCCGAATGAGACTTTTTTGCTTTACTTGCAATTACTTAGTTTTTCTTGGTTATTTATGCCTTTTTATTTTATTATGTTTCTTACTTTCTTATTTTGTTGTTTCTTGTTTTCTTTTTTTTATTTACAACATAAGTAATTTATCTTTTTAGGATAAAAGGTAGCCCTAAAAGGCTGTTTGGGTTGTCTTTGGTTCTTCTGAAGTGAGTTTACTGTGCTGCACTGCCCTCTACCTGGTTGCCTCCTTCGCAAATACAGATTTCAGCCCTGGTCCTCATTGCATCAATTGCATTGCGTACCATCCTTGTGCGCCGGATACTTGCAAATGCATTCAGTAATACGTTTGCGAAGATCTTGCATATTGCCACACAAAAAAATCAAGTGGTGTGAGGTTTGGTGATCGTGCAGGCCACTCCACAGCATGAGCCATCCCAACCACGCTGTTTGTTATCCGTGGATTGAGTGAAAAACTGGTACTTTTATTCAAAAGGACATATCTTCAAAAGCTGTGAGCCGATTGAAATAATTGTTTCGGTTTATTAAAGCTAACGATTAAAGGTTTCTTTACAAACCAAAATATATTTAATCAACTTGTCAGAAATAGGAGAAAAAGAGGGCGCAATGAGGGGCCTCTTTTTTTTGGGACACCCTGTACTAGCGCCGTGCTTTCATTGATTAGAACACAAAGGTGCAACTTTTGATTTCGTTTCTTCATTAGGTTTTAGATCACCATTCCTTTAATTCTCAACCAATTTCAACAAATAAGATCTTAAATCAGAAGTAAAGAGTATGGGTATTGGCTGCTTGTTTTAATCTTACATATTTGTCGTTATTTAGGATATACAGGGTGAACACAACTGGTACCTTAATTTTTGGCTTACTGTATATTGCGACAAAAAAGGTGAATCAATACAGACATTTGCAGGATGTGCAGAAAATCGATAGTTTTACCTAACCTACATCGGGTAACACGGCTTCTCGTAGCAGCAGTAAGTAGTGCAGAATTTGAACAGACAAATATGAAAATGGATCGGCTCACAGAGAAAAGATAGCATACACATTCCAGCATGTGTAACGCAAAATCGATCATTGGGTTATAGACGTGATATGAACATAGAGCACTTAGTTGTCTGGATTGCGATGTATCAAACATATTTCAATTCTCAGACCCTGCTTTAATTAGGGATTCAATTAATAACGATGCGTCCGCGTCGTCTGCGTAGACGCGTCGGACGCGAGTTGTTAATCGGTGATGAACAACGGTGAAACAAGATTGAATCCCTTTCAACAACGAAAACAAGCTAAAAATCAGATATCTAATGAGTTTTTCATTCGGAATATCTGTTTGTCATTGCCACTCAACCTTACAAGAAGATCGATAATTTCTGTGTTGATAGCAGAAATAAAACTAAAGAATAAAGCGGTTACTTTAATAACATATTAAGAAAGTGTTTACACATAAGTTCCGGGCTTGGCGTATTTTACGCGCTCGCGCCTAACGTGTTCATCACGGATTAACAAGGGTTGGCCCCTGTACAAAGGTATAGGAAGGGTTGTTGAATGAATGTTTAATAGCATCAACAGTATGGATCTATTTATTTTTATAATTTCTGTAATTGTGTTACTGGGTACATCTGTTTGCGCTGACTCTTTAAAGATAGTATGTGACGTGTCATGTCAAAAGGAGACACTTTTGGGCAGGTTATCAATTTTGAGGTTTTATATTTAAGCCAGAAAGAGGCACATACTAATCGTGCCAATAACGCAACATGTTCATCTGTTTTGCAAAGATCATACTCACCTGTACTTACATACAATACCCCCAGGAAGAACTCGATAATGGATGCTCTAACCAGGTCAGTAAATTAAACGGTATAGCATATTCTAAGTGCGCATTGAGTTTTCCCATTCTGATACTTTTTTCATCTAAACTTCTTGGGTTCATCACATAGTGGCGTAAGGAAAACTGTAAAGTGCATTTCGGAGAAAAACGAGTTTAAAAAGTATCAATTTGTAACAAGCATTTATTGTTGTGTTGTTGTACTAATTTCGAATTCATTGCATGAAAACTGTTCCCAAGTGGTCAAAGCACCTTCTTGTATTATATTTACTTCACATTTTAGCTTTTAAATGGGTATACAATGATTTAAAAGTTATACGTCAGAATGTGAAACGGAAAAAGCACGTAAACATAGGAAAAGGTGCAGCAAATAGTAGCGTAATCACTAAACGCCGCTATATCATATACTTTTTACGAAAAAAGTGCACCACATAATGGCGTATCATGATCATGTAATCACCATACGCCACTGTGATACACTTTTTACGAAAGAAGTGTATCACATAGTAGCGTATCATGATCACACTTTAGCGTATCATGATCACACTCCACTATGTGATGCACCTTTTTTGAAAAAAGTTTATCACAACGTGGCGTGTATTAGATACGCCACTATGTGCTGCACTTTTTCTACCATTTTCTTACTACACGCTAATTTAATTATTTAATTACGAGCTAATTACTAATAAATTACTCAATTTTGAGCTTTGGATTTAAAACCTGTAACTCGGGAGGGCGAGTTAGCGCAGCGGTAGTTCCCTCGCTTTGCACCACTGAGGTCCCTGGTTCAAGCCCCGGCACGGCCCAAGGACTCATGTGCACTTGGTTTATCTCGATTCCATGCTCGCTCTCTCAGGTTTTCTCCGGGATCTCCGGTTTCCTCCTGCTTTCGGTGCAAATCGGTGAGTAGTTGTTTGGTTATCAAAAACTTCCTTCACCCAATGGAATTTGGGGAGCTGCACAGATAATTGGTGGATGTTACAATCTAAGTGCGGATAGGTCTGCGCCTGAGATTCGGCTGCAACTGGCCTAGATGATGCGATCTGATTGTGATGATTCACCATGGCAGCGAAATCACAGCGCTTTGAATCCTTCAAGATCTAGCTGGAAAAAGGCGCTATATAAATCCGAAATTTATTTTTTTATTTTTTATTAAAATAAAAATTGCAAAAATGACCAAAAAATCAAGATACGTCATTATGTGATGAACGCGACGAATTATGCAGTTGAAGGTAACATAAACTTTAATGGAAAATACTTTTACAGAAATAAAAGGAAGCCTTAGAATGAATGTTTGGAATGAATGTTGATGATATACCATCATTGTTATATACAAATTACGTCAATGGTGATTATAAGGAAATCGTTTATATCAATGTTTCGAATTGTAATGCACATCGCAGAAACTGCACCTGTAAGTTAATGTTTAAATGATGAATTTTACATGACAGTTTCAAACATTGCGTTTTAGTGAAATAAATTAATAGGAGCATATAACAGGCGCGACGTCAAAAACGTCGCATTATATCAAAAGAAAACCAGGTTTTCGTACATTGCCTTGAAGACATGTAAGGTTTCTAGCAAGACAACATGACAAAACGAGCTATGGATGATATCTGGTGAGCTTTAAAGCATGTTGCATGACAGCAGCAAAATTTGCTGCTATTGGAATACGCTTTTCGAGGCGAAACTGGCCTTAGGTAAGGCAGTGTATTCTATAGCAATGCTACCTATTGTATTATCATATCTATATCTTTCATGTTGAGTAGAGGCAGTTGAACCAATTGCTTCATTTTACATTCTCCCCACATCTCCAGAATTGAAAGTAGAGATGACAGGATATATGATGCGTGGTGAAGGGTTAGTATGATGCATGGCGTTGGGTTAGAGTTTAGGAATGGTGTTATCTCCTGGTATTGCCGGTTCATTTCTTTTTATCTGAATAACGGTAATTGGGTGCGGATTAACCTGTTTGGTGAAGGAGTTGGCGCCCGAAAGAAAAGCGAGATCGCTCGGATACCCCGCCACAGCGAGAGAGCCAGGATCAGAGAAGTTGGTCGTTGAAATAAATCCTTAGATTCAAGATCAAGACTATGAAGTTGAGATTATAATCAGATCTACTGGACTTACATTTTGATGAGTGGCAATACTTCACATCCTATCTAGGCTGCATCATCAGGCCCATTGATGTTAGCGTGGCAAAAGTCCGTTGACCTGTGATGCGGATATTGTGTCACAGGTCAAGATGAGCCAAACCTCTGGGGGATCTTCTGGATCGCTGAACAATTATAGGCCAAGTGGTGACGTAGGCCACCTCCCTTGTTAAGTGATGGCTCCTCCCGTTTAACATTAGACTATGCCATAGTCGAATTTTATTAAAAATATGTTATTATTAGTCATGATGAACCCATTTCGTTGAACTCAAAATTATACTGATGTTTATTAAAATTAAAGTATTCAATAGTAAAATGGTCATAAAGAGTTAAAAATATCAGACGATTAGTGACAATAAAAGTAATTGAATGCAACATTATCTTGCATAATTATAACGGCTCACTTTAATACTGAACAATTCTGATTTTGGAATCTACCAGTTTATTGATAGCGAACCCCGAAATTTCGACTATGAACTTTGAATTGTAAGCAGAACTTTACCCCCTGGACTTTGCTCTCTAAAAATACACTGTCAAGCATACTTGTTTATCAGTCCATTAACCACAAGTACGCGCTAGATGTTTGATGAGAGATTAACTTTCGCGTCAACACAAAAGCGCCGCACAAACCACAGACAGTTGTTTACGGTGTAGTTAATGGTAATGGCGCGGGCCCAGACGATTTAAACCATAGCGAGGTATGGGCGACCAATCACAAGGCAGATCCATTTAAAGATGCATTACATCATGGCCACTTTTAGTTAGGCCAGACATTGGCCTAACTCTCCATGGAGTCCCGTGTTAAAAATCTTAACCGCAAGGCAATGTCAGTAGTCCACTTGGGAAGCTAACAAACAGAGGGAGTAGGGTGACTGATCAGATGTGAAAATCTATAATTGTGCACACATTAATTAAATCAGAGTTTTAAGCTTAAATACAATATCCAGAGTATGCACAATGGGCAAGTGGACTACGGGGTAGTCTAGTTTAACATAAATCGCTTCCTTGACTCCTCTCTCAAACCATCGCTTTTTCGCGATCAAGGAATCCCAGTGTGATTCAAACCTCAGAACACTTTGTGGCAATCGCTGGTCCACCCTAAGGACAAACAACCAAAGGACAAACAAAGCTACATTGTGTACGCAATTTAGTTTAATGAAATTGGATGCGACGACCTGTACATAGGTTCCCCTGCCCCCCCAGTTACGCCCCTGGGCAGGGAAGTCTGGTAGGGGCATATAAAGATATCATGAAATACAGATATACACCTACACACTCTTTTAATTGATATTCAGAGATTTTTAGGGGATTTTCCCCATAGCTTATTGGAGTATACATCTTTGTTTACCTTATACTGTGGCATGTCCCATTTCAATTTGCAAAGACAGATTGCAACAACATGTTGATTTTTACATTTCCTCGTAAACATTACAAATAGAACCAAATGCTGAATTGACGTGTTTTAGCCTAGTTTTACACACATCGCCTGAAAGCTCACTAAACAAACAATAGCAGCACTTATTTTGGTTTAAGTATATAGATTCCACCCGCTACAAAACAAATTACTTACGTCTATTTTTATTCCATGCTACATTAATGCTCTGTATGTTACATTTGCTCGAGCTGAATTGTCTGTTCTTCCCCTCTCTTCTTTCCCTTGACTATAATCTAAATTTGGAAGTCGCATTGTGTCACTAATAAGTGGAACTGCTATTTACAAAGCTACTACCAGAGACCTACAACTGCCAATTTGAGACTACTTGAAAATTCAGAGCGCTTACTATAATTATACCAATGAATTAGATCATGCATGTGGGCGAAACCTATTGAAAACTAGATAATGTCGATTGCTTATACCACAGCGATTTGTCTATCTGTTGTATGTGGTGTCACACAACAAATTTAACTGACTTTGTGATGTGTCCCAAAAATGAGAGAAGATATAATAAAGTGCAACCGAACCAATACTAAGTATGTTTGTGCGTTATTAATTCATAGCGCTTTTTGTAAATAGTACGATCGCAGATCGCAACATATTATCAGTTGAAATAAATTAATCCATTCAAATGATTTATGACTCAACTTGCAGCAGACCATAGGCGTAGATCCCGCTTCGCGCGCATTTGTACCATAAACTTATTCTGTCGCAAAAAGGTGATAGATTCACTATACTTCGAGAATTTGTCCAGCCTCATTTCCCCAATGTCAAAAAGAAATCTACGCCACTGGCAGACAAAAAAAAAAAAAAAAATGGAAACTAAAACTAATTGTAGAAACTCATCAATTCCTCAGTGTTACGATGAGAGGTACAGTAAGTTCATTACCATCTTATTTAGTACTTATAATTACCCAATGTTACATAGTATGTTTTAAGGAACCATTAGAGTGAATATGAAATTATATAATTGTATTGTCAAAATTGTTATCAAAATAAATCAATGCTCCAATTTACACGCCAACGAATATCGTCATTATATTTAGGTTCAATACTTTACTCTAAATTAATGTGATTCCTGTTAGTTTACGATGTAGAACGTCTGCGAGCAATTATTGATTGTTAAACGTCCCTGTTAACACTCCAAATATCAATATTAATACACATGGATGGTTCAAATGTAGAACAACGATCCAGTTTCCGGGTCCAGTTTGTTAAACCGGAAACGGGAAATCATATCATAGGCACGATATTATCAAAAACTTAAATTTTCCATGCATCGTGGGGGCGATAGAAGTGTAATATGATAATACAATTCATTATTACTTTAAATCCGTAATTGTTGTTTTAATCTGTCTACTGTTGAACGAAAAATACAAATCTTCATGTGCTGTCTTGTATTTTGTTATCATCGTGTTTTTTTGTTGTTTTTTTCATAAAGATTTTATCCTGCTGGCAGGTTAAATTTTGATTTTTAGTGCTTTTTAATCAATTCTTTTGGTGATATTTTACATTGTAATTGGCCTATTTTATTTGTGCAAATTTCATATCTTTATGTCCTTGTAATAATATATTTTCCATGTGTCATGTTTATTTATACTACCATGTGCAATACTTGTGTATTTATAAATGTTTTAAATTTGTGTGTTATTCTAAGTATTTAATTATAATTGTAATATTTCTCTGTAATTTGGCCCATGGCCACGATTGTGAAATAAATATATATGAAATGAATGAATATGAAATGAATATTTCTTGAGCGTCATTTTGAGTCATATGCAGCAATTGAACAATATTTGATAAACATTTTAGTGTTGTTGCAATAAAGTTAACGTCTCACAACCATATTTAAAATCTACATGAAAACTACTTCAAATAATATTCTTCTTCAAGTTTATAATACCTAAATGCCCATAAGCCATGTGCAGACATTGCGGTCTTATGCAGTTAAATATGAAACAGATAAAACAGAGAATTGGTGTTCTCTCTCTGTTTGAAATAGAGTACAAAATCAGTAAATGCATTGGGAAATTCTTTGTTTTCTATTGTTTTTAAGATGTTCAAGGGACCATATCTCATAACTTGTTCTGGCGACATTAAAGTCCATGTATGGTTACATTTTACAACATACGCATATCTAAAACAGTCGTAACATACAGCTACAACAAGTACCCAATTTACAGTATAATTCCGAACTCGATAATTTGTACAGAATGCACAGAAAATTCAAAATACATCTATTATTTGCTTTAAATTCACCCATGAATATTTCAGATGCCACAGGTATGCCTTGCATTCCTCACTCCTTGTATACTTTACAAAAATAGAAGTTACTGGTATGCATTTCTCCGAACACATGTTATGCATTCGATTGCCTAACTTTCGGTGACAATAGATTTCTTTCAGGACGCCATTGGTATGCCTTCCTCCAAACACCTGCTATATGCATTCCCTGTATTGTCTTCACTGGCAAAAGATTGGGAGGTTGGATATCAAATTATTGTCAATATCGAGGAGGACAATTTCTACATTTAAATATCTGAACGGAAATAAACTCATGGCGATGAAAGTTCGTGTGTGCAATATTACATGTCTCCGAGCATTCATAGTAGTCATTGGATCTTACACTTCTATGTCAAAAAAATGTCATTGTCAAAACCTTCTTTGTGAAAGGCTCTCGTTTTGAAATGAAAACGGGTCAACATATTATTTGACACGATGTGAAGGGTTTTGGATTTTGTAACGATTCATCATCACAATTCATCCTCACGTTCAATCCTGTAATCTTGTCCTCATCTCTGTACGAACTGGTGAATAAACGTCATCTTTTATCGGTCCTTTTCAATATATGGGGGTCCTTTGTTGTTGTTCTTTAACTTGAGTTATCTTTATTGTGTTTGTAACGTTATTGCTTAATCCAAGTTAATATTGATTTTTTATTTTCATGGCTTCAATAATTTTTATATTTTACCGAATTCCATTCAGATAAGTAAACAATTAAGTATTTTATTTTATATCATAAGAATGAAAATCTTGGGGTACAAGAGGTTAATATGAAAGACTTATGTTGTGTATATATAACTAATTGTCTTTTTATATTTATCATATTTTAAATTATCTCTCATCACGTTATCATTAAGTAACTATATGTATAATGTACCACTTATACGCTCGTGGGATGAAAATGCATCATATTACTTCATTTCATGCTCCAGCAGTAATCATATATCCCGAAAGAAACAAGTTAAGTACCAATTTGATCTCACTTGATACGTCATACATCTACCTGGCAAATTTGTAATTCGTGTTAAAGGAGGTGTTATGCTAAATGTCTACTCTTTACTTGTAGAAATGATGTCATTACCAAGATAACATTGAATATAGTGATAGAAGATGCAAGTTCTAAAAATGTCACATTGAGTGCATTTCTAGAACAACGGTAAAGAAGGTTGTTACATCCATGTAATTTCAATGCAAGGTGGTAGATACAGATTTCAATGCTCTCCCACATTATTTCAATATGAAACTTGCACAGAGGGTGTAGATAACCATATTGTAGCAGAAGCTGACACTAACTTCATTTTCATGTGTTTTTGACTTACCCCCTTTAACTCTAGAGCTCACTAGCATCCTCAATTATTAAAGGCATTATTATAACACAAAATAATATAAAACATAATCACGATAATGCGTTTCTTCAATACACTCTGCTGAAAATTGTTCCTGTATGAGGTTATCTAGACACTTATTTTCAGCCTTCAGGAAGGCAATATCCGCTTTCAGCCACATGTACTTACATGAAAGCATATGATTCGGAAATTAGCTCTTGTATATACGATGTTGTTCATTACCAAGTAATTATTTGGTATTTTACTTCAATTTTTTAACATGTCGAAAATCTTAAATGTCACTTGTACAAAGATTACATAAAATCAGTGCTCTATATTCTAAGCGAAAACGGGGCAACATTATTACTTATATTATGACATTATTAGACACGATTTGTTAAAAAAGAAATCGCTGTTCAAATTTACATTTGCTTGCAACGGGATGTGAATGCCAGTACTATAAATGGAATATGATCTTGTAGTTCATTCTCACGTTTAATTCCGTTGCTTTCACCTGTCTGTCATGAATAAACTCCATTGGTTGAATTATTTTGATATGTATATGCAGGAGATTTGAGAGCATACAACATAAGCTTGTCACCTGATTTTCCACCATGCGATTGACTTTACTGCTATTTGAACAACAAAACAGTCAAAATGATCATCAATTGAAATAGAACCAATGAAACCTGAAACGGTTTTGTAAACAAAATGAATATAGCCGAAGCAGAATATAGTTGTTTTCCACTAAAAACTGGCCGCTGCCCTTCCATAGGAAAGAAAAAAGAAAAAGGAAAATTAAGGGCAACCACAACACTAAAACAGGCCCTGTGCCACCCCTCCTCCTCGGTTTTCCAAGTAACTCTGCGGACACCTGCTATAATAATAGAAAAGTTTCAACGAGGTTTTAAAGCATCCAAGGTCAAGGTCGCAATGATTAGGCCTATCTTTGAAATCATCATGAAACTTAGTTGAGTGAAAACATGCATATTATTAGCTCAGCGTGGTTTTTTTTTGTGTGTTTAATCTGTGAATTTAGAGGGTTTGTTTTCCTAGCTATAAGCTTCTATTAAAGCAGAAAATGCTTAGTGTCCAACATCCTCTGTAAACAGCACATTAGTAACAAAGAGTTGTACAAAGACCTTCCAAGACTCTCAGATAATATCAGCGAAAGAAGGTTACACTTCACTGGACACTGCGTCAGGAGTAAGACTGAACATGTCGCCAATCTGATGAAGACCGTCCTCTGTATTATGTAAATGTACTTAAGCAGGACACAGAACTGGAAACATCTGACCTGGGAACTGAGACGCAGGTCAGGAGGATATAGTATTGGGAGCTATCGTGGCTCGGGAAAACCACCGTGAAATAAACAAGTAAGATAGTTTTGCAATGTATGATTTAAAATGGAATCGCTGGCGACACATGAGCGGATATGTATTTTGCGGCGAAAGATGCAAGTTAATTGCATTAACCTTAAACCTTATGCAGTTTTAATCAAGACTATTTCTCCATAGACATATAAATCGTGATTTTGCATATACATTTACGTGTCTTTTAGTTCAATAACTCGTCGGGAGTCGTGCTGATTTGCTATGATCAGCACGGTTTCATTTATTTACAATCAATCATATCCCTCTGCTAATATCAAGTAAATTTCTTTAAGTTAAATTTCATTTTACGGTCACACTTTGGTTCATCAATTTCAACTCCCTAGAAAATAATGCCATGATTAACCATAGAACTACCGAGCCATATTTTGTTGCAACCCTCTCCCCCAATTTTCAATAATAAACAAAAATATAACATAACATAAACATAATACTATTATACATGATATCAATGTATAGCTATGGGTCTCCTCTATCCACTGATACCAAAATGAGTACAAACATACCCCACATAATATCGCTATGACGTCATAATGTTCATGCAAATTTGGGAAATTCTGGCTATGTACAAAAGTATAAACAAAACTGATATAAAATGAAATTTATTTCAAACTAACCACTTCCAAAATATCAACCTAACTAACTCTATAGTCATCTTTGACGGCTAGTCCTACCCCCGGTTTAGGTGCTAGGGTAACATTAGGAAACGAATTTGGAGAAAACCTTCTTCAATAAAATACTATGCTGAGCCACCAACCTGGGTTGCTCACACTCCAGTAATTTCAGATGATTGAGCTCAGTAATACATCAAAGAATGTCTTCCACTTCATGAAACAAATAGATAATCAGCTTATCGGATTAAAAGCTTAGAGTGTTTGTAATTATCAGAAGGTTTTCTCCAAATTCATTCTCTAATGAAAAATGATGGATCTACGATTAGCTTACGGCGTTTGGGCGTAAACGTGTGCGTTTTGTATGACTAATAAAATATCTTGGTGGGTTGGTACAACATCCCCTTCATAGTTACAGGGGTTAAATAAATCCTTTATTCTCATATTGTTACATATACTGTGATGTGCCCTCAGTAATTTTATTTGATGATTTATCTTTGTTTACAAAGTTACATGAGTGATGACATTTTGGGGAATTCCCCTCTCAAATTGCAAAACAAATTGAATCATTTCTAATTTGGAATATTTGGAAATCCCCTGAGGTTGTAAAAGGAAAATGATGTAATGGAATTCCCTAAGGAAGTGATGTAATGAGAAAGGTTAATGTTATAAGTAAGACTTGGGAATTTCCCAGATTGAGCATAGTGTGAAGGCAGTAAATGGCCCAGAAAAGAATGGGTTTTTTTCCCAGGCTTGGTATATAATAAGAAAATGTAAACAATGATTCACAGTTGATAGTGTTGATCTGGGCTAGCTAGCTAATATGCTTATAGTCCAATTCCTTCAAAGAAAGGAAATTGCAAACCAGAAATATTTTATGCAGTCAAAGTACTACTATTTGCCGGTGTTGTCGGAGAAGATCTAGAATACGTCAAAGAACGTACTTCTTCCAAGAAAGGAAAATATATTCTTCTGCCGATTTGCTGAAGTCTGGTTAAAGGAGCAACACAACTGTCAAAATAAGTGGGGACAACTGCATCGCAGTCCTGCTTCCTGAAGATATTGTGTGAAAGGTGGAAATAGCACCAAGTTTGGAGAAAGCAGCGCAAGGAGTTAAATTTGGAGAACTGCGCAAGGAGTTTAGCATAGGAGAACGGCGCAAGGAGTTTAGTATAGGAGAACTGCGCAAGGAGTTATAAACGTGTTGGGAGAACACCATTTTCGTATGAGGATTTTATACGCGGGGATTTATCAATGCAAGTGTGCAAGGGACTTCACTGATTTTCGCAGGACAAATGAATAAGGATATATTACAGCAGTCGTCCAGAAAATTGCAAGAACTTTATGATCACCAAGAAGAAGAATGCTGGCTAAGTACTAAATATATACAGAGTGATTATATTTGATTATTGTGTATGTGCATTGTTGTCATATATTGTACCAATAATAACGTGCTTTCAATTAAAGACTTAGATTTTGTTAGCATAATCAAACAGTGTATTTGTGTTGTGCATTCGTGTGAGTTCGGGTAAAAGGTTATTTTGGCCTTGAGTCAAGTACGACTCGTAACAAAATTGGGGGCTCGTCCGGGATATACACTGTAAATAAAAAAGTTGACATTAATTTACTGAGTCTTGAAAGTGAAAGTACAGTATGGCAGAGTTCAAAGCAGAAGAGTTTCTTGAAACTATAGATTGGGAGAAATTTGAAAAGTTGAAGAAGCCTGATTTATTAGCATTTGCCAAACATTATGACTTGAAAGTTAAGCAAGCTACAAGAAAGCAACTAATCAAAAATGCCTTGATTGATGTTTTGGTCGGGGAGGACATTTTTGATGAATCCTATTTGGAAGAGAAACTTGAAGTAGAAATTGGTGGGGACTCAGCATTTAAGCTGAAAGAGTTGGAAATTCAATTAGAATTGAGGAAAATGGAAATGGACCAAAAGAAAATGGAAATGGATCAAAAAGAAAAACTGGAAATTATCAAGTTAGAGAATGAAAAACAAGAAAGACAAGAAAGATTAGATATGGAAAATAAAGAGAAACAAGAACGGCTAGACATTGAAAAACAAAAACTAGCAATGGAAGACAAAGCACGCCAAGAAAAGATGGCGCTTGAGCACCAAAAATTAGAAATGGAAGAAAAGGAAAAACTAGCAAAACTAGAAATAGAAGAAAATGACAGGCAAACAAAGCTCAATTTGGAAGCACATTTGAAAGAAAAAGAAATTGAGGAAAAATACAAGTTTGAACGAGAGAAGTTAGCAAAGCTAGGTGACAAATACTCATCAAGTTTCTCCTCAAAGTCAGGGTTTGATGTTACAAAGTATGTAAAGCTTGTGCCAAAATTCAAAGAAAAAGATGTTGACGAGTATTTCCAACATTTTGAAAAGGTACCTACAAATTTGAAATGGCCTCCAGAGCATTGGACCCTACTGTTACAAAGTAGTTTTTGTGGGGAAGGCCAGGAAACTTACTCAGCTCTACCAATAGAGAAGTGTAATAATAATGAAGAAGTCAAACAAGCAGTCCTTAAGGCCTATGAACTGGTGCCTGAAGCATACAGACAAAAGTTCAGAGATTCAAGAAAGCAAGCAGATCAAACCCATGTAGAATTTGCTAGAGTAAAAGAACAAATGTTTGACAGGTGGCTTGGTTCAAAAGAAGTCAAAGATGATTTCGGCCAACTTAAGCAATTGGTTCTTATAGAAGAGTTCAAAAATGTGTCCACGCTGACATTAAAACCCACTTGGATGAAAGCGCTAGCAAAATTAAAACGCTAAGTGACGCGGCGACAATGGCGGACGACTATGGCTTAACTCACAAATTGAATGCGAGTAGATTTGGTCATAACAGAAGTTATTCAAACAGGTTCAGCCATAACCAACCTAGAGCAAATCAAGGTGGTACACAAGAAACGAGATCTCAGCTTAATCACAGATCCTGGTCTAATTCACAACATAGTGCTGGTGGTAGAGGGACCCCATGGAGTTCAGGTACCAGACCAACAGGTGGGACTGAATTTAAATCCCAATTATTTTGCAATTTCTGTAAGAAACCAGGACATACAGTGACCACGTGTCGGACCTTAAAAGCCAAACAAGACGCACAAAAACAGCAGCAAACTGCTAGTAATACTGTAGGATGTGCAGTGTCACTTGAGTCAAAGAAACAAGTCAGTCAAATCAAGAAACAAGAATTCCCACAAGGGGGGAAGGTTTTTCCTGACCCAATAGTCACAGATAAGCCCCGTTTACATGATGATATTTCCTGCATGTGCAGTTACACGGGCAATGAGTAAGAGAGCCTCTGTAGAAACAATTGAGGACAACCAAATTGATGACTTAGGCTACAATTTGGAAGACACATTTGTGTCAAAGTTGAATGAGAAAGAAGATAAACTTCCTTCTCCTGGGGATAAAAAAATACCCCTCAAAATGACACAGCCTCTGAGCATGAACAAATTGAGGAAACCATGAAAGACCCATTAAGTCATGACAAGCTGATTCTGGAGCAACAAAATGACCCAGAACTCAGAGAGATCAATCAAAGGGCATTGACTCTAGAAGAAGCAGAACAAAATTCTGTCTGTTTTTACAAACAAGATGATGTGCTAATGAGAAAATGGCGGCCCCCTGATGCACCTGCCGATGAAGAGTGGAAGGTAGTGCACCAAATTGTGGTACCAAAAGTATACCACACTGAAGTAATTAACATAGCACATGACAGTCCAATGGCAGGGCATTTGGGTGTTAAGAAAACTCATGAAAGAATTCTGAGACATTTCTGGTGGCCCACTCTCAGAAAAGATGTTTCTGAATATTGCAAAACATGTCACATATGCCAAGTAGTAGGGAAGCCAAATCAGAAAATACCTCCTGCTCCATTAAAGCCAATTCCAGCCTTTGATGAACCATTTAGTAGGGTTATCATTGATTGTGTAGGCCCCCTACCAAAGACTAAGTCAGGTAATCAATACCTTCTGACAATTATGTGCGCGTCAACACGCTTTCCTGAAGCCATACCCTTGAGAAATATTAAAGCAGTGACTATAGTGAAAGCTTTAACTAAGTTCTTCACATTTGTGGGGCTCCCCAAGTCCATACAGTCAGATCAAGGACAAACTTTACTTCTGAAATATTTCAGCAGGTCATGTATCAATTAGGTATAGAACAGTATACCTCAAGTGCTTACCATCCAGAATCACAAGGTGCACTAGAAAGGTTCCACCAAACTTTGAAAAACATGATCAGGACATACTGTTTGGAATTTCAGAGGGACTGGGATGAGGGAGTACACTTGTTATTGTTTGCTGCTAGGGAAGCTGATCAGGAAACTTTAGGAGTTAGTCCTTTTGAGTTAGTGTTTGGACACACAGTGCGCGGGCCCTTAAAGTTGTTGAAAGAAGAGTGGCTCAATGAGAAATCAGATATCAATTTATTGGATTATGTCTCCAATTTTAAACATAGGCTTAACAGAGCAACTGATATCGCCAAAGAAAACTTGAAACAGGGTCAGGCCAAAATGAAACAATGGTATGATCAACATGCCAGAGAAAGAGTGTTCAAACCAGGTGACAAAGTTCTAGTACTGTTTCCAATTCCAGGACACCCATTACAAGCCAGATATCATGGCCCATGTGAGGTAGAGTCAAAAGTGGGTGAAGTAAATTATATTATCAAGACTACTGGTAGACGCAAGAGCAGGCAGTTATGCCACATAAATATGCTCAAAGAGTATGTTGAAAGAAGTGACAGTGGCATTCCAAAACCTGTGTGTACAGTAAAACATGCTGATAATGTAGACAAACATGCCGATGTAGACAAAATCGCCAATGTAGACAAGAGTAAAGATGACAATTCTGATGTCACATTTGACCAGGATAAAGAGCTGGAGCACAAAGAGTATAATGTAAAATTGAACAATTCTGATGTGCTCACTAATTTGGACTCAAAGTTAGGTCATCTTTCTCAAGATCAACAAAGTCAAATTGCAAATTTGATTCACAAATTTGACAATATATTTCCTGATACGCCAAGTAGAACAAATGCTGCATTTCATGATGTAGATGTTGGTGATACAAAACCAATCAAGCAGCATCCTTACAGAGTCAATCCATTGAAATTGGAACATCTCAAAAATGAGATCAATTACATGCTAGACAATGATATCATAGAACCAAGTAGTAGTGAGTGGAGTTCACCATGCATTCTTGTTCCCAAGCCTGATGGTTCATACCGATTGGTCGCAGACATGAGAGCTGCAAATGTTCATTCAAAGACAGACTCGTACCCAATTCCAAGAATTGATGATTGCATTGACAAAATTGGGAATGCAAAATTTGTTAGCAAATTTGATCTTTTGAAAGGGTACTGGCAGGTTCCACTCACAGACCGTGCCAATGCTTTTTGTACACCATTTGGTCTTTACCAATACAAAGTTATGCCATTTGGGTTGAAAAATGCACCCACAACATTTCAGAGAATAGTAAATCAAATTGTGGCAGACATAGAGGGATGTGAAGCGTATGTAGATGATTTGATTGTTTACAGTCAAACTTGGGAACAACACATGGAACAACTCCATCAATTGTTTAAGAAGCTGTCAGAAGTACAGTTGACAGTCAATCTGGTAAAAAGTGAGTTTTGCCATGCCACAGTCACATACTTGGGATATGTTGTAGGTCAAGGTCAGGTGAAACCTATTAAAGCCAAAGTTGAAGCAATTGAGCAATACCCACACCTGTAAACAAGAAGGCACTCATGAGATTTCTAGGAATGGTTGGCTATTATAGAAAGTTCTGTCCAAACTTTTCAGAGATAGCAAGTCCTTTGACTGATTTGTTGAAGAAAGATACAAAATTCATTTGGTCAGAACAGTGTGAAAATGCTTTTCACAAAGTCAAATCAATACTCATGAGTTCACCAGTACTTACTGCACCTGATTTTCAGAAGCAGTTTAAGTTGACTGTTGATGCCAGTGACATAGGCTGTGGAGGTGTTGTGATGCAAGAGGGTGAAGATCAAATAGATCACCCCATTTGTTACTTTTCAAGGAAATTCAACAAGCACCAGAGAAATTACTCCACAATTGAGAAGGAGTGTCTAGCATTGCTACTAGCATTGCTACATTTTGATGTGTATTTGGGTACCACAGTATACCCTGTGCTTGTTTTCACAGAACACAATCCCCTCACCTTCATCAACAGGATGAAGAACAAAAATCAGAGACTGGTGAGGTGGAGTTTGACCTTGCAAGTTCATTACATTCAAACTTTCTTCTTTTAAGGGGGAGGGTGTGATGTGCCCTCAGTAATTTAATTTGATGATTTATCTTTGTTTACAAAGTTACATGAGTGATGACATTTTGGGGAATTCCCCTCTCAAATTGCAAAACAAATTGAATCATTTCTAATTTGGAATATTTGGAAATCCCCTGAGGTTGTAAAAGGAAAATGATGTAATGGAATTCCCTAAGGAAGTGATGTAATGAGAAAGGTTAATGTTATAAGTAAGACTGGGAATTTCCCAGATTGAGCATAGTGTGAAGGCAGTAAATGGCCCAGAATAGAATGGGTTTTTTCCCAGGCTTGGTATATAATAAGAAAATGTAAACAATGATTCACAGTTGATAGTGTTGATCTGGGCTAGCTAGCTAATATGCTCATAGTCCAATTCCTTCAAAGAAAGGAATAAATATTTTATGTAGTCAAAGTACTACTATTTGCCGGTGTTGTCGGAGAAGATGATCTAGAATACGTCAAAGAACGTACTTCTTCCAAGAAAGGAAAATATATTCTTCTGCCGATTTGCTGAAGTCTGGTTAAAGGAGCAACACAACTGTCAAAATAAGTGGGGACAACTGCATCGCAGTCCTGCTTCCTGAAGATATTGTGTGAAAGGTGGAAATAGCACCAAGTTTGGAGAAAGCAGCGCAAGGAGTTAAATTTGGAGAACCGCGCAAGGAGTTTAGCATAGGAGAACGGCGCAAGGAGTTTAGTATAGGAGAACTGCGCAAGGAGTTATAAACGTGTTGGGAGAACACCATTTTCGTATGAGGATTTTATACGCGGGGATTTATCAATGCAAGTGTGCAAGGGACTTCACTGATTTTCGCAGGACAAATGAATAAGGATATATTACAGCAGTCGTCCAGAACATTGCAAGAACTTTATGATCACCAAGAAGAAGAATGCTGGCTAAGTACTAAATATATACAGAGTGATTATATTTGATTATTGTGTATGTGCATTGTTGTCATATATTGTACCAATAATAACGTGCTTTCAATTAAATACTTAGATTTTGTTAGCATAATCAAACAGTGTATTTGTGTTGTGCATTCGTGTGAGTTCGGGTAAAAGGTTATTTTGGCCTTGAGTCAAGTACGACTCGTAACATATACAAAAGGTAGTGGTAGTGAAAAAGGTCAACGTTTGAGTGAGAAATTTATATTTAAATATTTATTTTGAGATTGAAATTATCCATAACGTCTTACTAAAATTAATAAATTTCTATTTAACTCACATTTTCTCATAATGTATGTTATATCCCTCAAAATAATAATAATCCCTGAGATTTTGTACTTTTCATACATTCCCACCATGTACTTCGATGCATACAGTAACTGGCAATATTAACTTGTATGCGGGAAATTGACGATCCCCGACGTTATTACCTCAGACGAGTTCGGAGTTGATTGAATTAATTCGATTTGAGATTTAGTGGAAATTGGAATCGATTCGTCTTCTAGGGCTCACTGTATCTAGCTAATTGACTGTTGATTTTTATGCCCTGTGTAATTTGTACATTAAGTGGGTTATACCGTAACGCTTATACGAATTCAGCTAAATCTTGTAAAATGTTGCTTTAAGAAGTGAGATACCGTTGTTTCACCGTCTGTCAAACAGATTTTTTCCTTTGCAGAGATGGAAGGGGGGTCGTTTACAACCTGGTAATAAATCCAAAAGGGCCCTAACTTACGCTAAAGTGAACCCGATAATGCGATTGATTTAGAAAGAAAATCTTGTTTATCGTATAGGGCCTTACATACACAATTACATTTTATAAAAGCTCCGTTACTTTTTGTTCACTGACTATGACATCACTGACTGTAAACCAGGGCCAAAATCTCTATTCGGAGGAGGTAACCAATGCAGGTAGACGGCAGAGCAGCACAGTCACAGCTCACATCAGAACAACCAAAGACAAACCAAAAAGCTCTTTTCAGGCCTACCTGTTATTTCAAAAAGGGATATATGTTGTAAATAAAAAGTAAACAAGAAATAAGAAAGTAAGAAACATAATAAAACAAAAAGGCATAAATAACCAAGAAAAAATAAGTAATTGCAAGTATAGCAATAGCAGTCCCATCCCACATCCATTTTACCCACAAAGTTAATGGCACAAGTATAAAACCCACAGCCCATAAACCCACCGGTAAAGCCCATTCCCCAAATAAAGTTATAAGTTTTGAGAGCACGGTGGCCGAGCGGAACGGGCCCGGACTCATAATCGGAAGGTTGCGGGTTCGAGCCCCGGCGACGCCATCGTGTTGTGCCCTTGAGTAAGGCACTTTATCTCGATTACTCCTCTCCACCCAGGTGTTTAAATGGGTACCGGCATTCTTAAATGCTGGGAACGTAACAGACTCGCTGTAGAGGAGGTGTAGCGATCCCCTATAGCAACATTACATGGAGGAGTCTGGCCCAATCGCCAATGAAAAGAGATGGGCACTCCGATCACTGTTTATACAGGGTCGTCTCCTTTACCTTTACCTTATAAGTTACCATTGAGGAATGTTTGATATTCATGCATAGTACGTGTACTTCTCTACAATCTTGAAGTCCGGTTCTTGAAGTAGCCAAACCTTCTCCGTGGACAGAGTGGGAAACGGTTACATTTCCTTAAAAGAGCATATCTTCAAAATCTGTGAGCCGATTGAAATAATTGTTTTGGTTTATTAAAGCTAATGATTGAAGGTTTCTTTACATACCAAAATATATTTGATGAACTTTTAAGAAATAGTAGAAAAAGAGGGGGGACACCCTGTATATTACTTGGGGCTGTAGTAATAATACCATCCATTATTGAAATCATATTAGTGAGAACAAGCCTAACCTTAAGAAATAGGTCAAGTGGATAACTGTGCCATGTCTTCATGGCGCAGTTGAGATTTGTTTGCCGCGACCAGTATCAATCATTATTCTTCTTGGTATACTTGTGTTACGGTCGTGTGTCTTGAACTCGCCACCCAAAAAAGGTGGCGACGTTACATTTTGCCAAAGTCGACTCAAATTAAATCATTGGCGTAGCTAGGGGTGGGCAGGGTGGGCGGCTCGCCCACCCTGGAAAAATCTGGGGGGAAATTTTGGAGCGAGAAGGGAAAAAAGAGAAAGGAAAGGGGGAAAGAAAAAAGAAAAGAAGGGGAAAAGAAAGGAAAGAAGAGAAAAAGAAAGGAAAGAAGGAAAAAAGAAAGAAGGAGAAAGGAAAGAAGAGAAAAGGAAGAGGGAATGGGGAATGAAAGGGTCAAGAGGGAAGGAAAAGCAACAGAGAGGAAACCTGAATAAATAAAAAAAAAAAAATGAAAATGAAAAAAGGGAAATGAAAAAACAAGAGGGAATCCTAAGAGGGATGAGGGAAGGAATAGGAAAGGGGAACGAAAGAGGAAAAAACAACTTGCATGTTTATTGTGGGGAAGCAATTCATGCACAGGGGAAGGAGTGTAAGAAAGGGGACGAAATTGAAAAATACGAAGAAGGACAGGGAATTTGAGGAAGTGATAATGGCAAAAAACTGAGAAATTTAGTGAAGTTATTTTCAAATACTTGATGGATTAATAAAAACTGATACGTAAGCTTATTAACTGCTCAGTACAGACTGCCATCATGCATGCATGGCTATGCGTGCATATCACGAGTGTCTGACTCGTACATGTCGTAAAACAACTTCACTAAATTTCTCAGTATTTTTGCATACACAGTGGTCAGAATGAAATGAGGCAAGTAACACCGTGTAATAATGTATGTATTTATAATTAATTTAGAGAAAACTCACCTTAAAAGGCGTTAATTAGCTGTGCCAGCACCCACTCTGCCAGCACCCATGTCATCCGCCATTTTACGATAAGATCGAAAATATGCTTTCCAGAACCGAACCGCGCGAATGTTGACCAACTGTTGTTCAATGAAAAGACAACAGTGCGCATGATCGAAAACTTTGCTCAACATTTTATATCTTTTTGCCCAACAACTTGTAATTTACGCAATTTACTACAAAGTTGCCCAACTGATGTGACTTATTTTGCACAACAGTCGTATATAAATTACGTGGCCAAAAACTTAACCAACTTTACTCCTCTCGTAGTAAAATAAAGATAAATAAATGGTCAAAATGAGAGGTTGCCCAATAAGAATTTTGATTTAACTATTATTGGGCAAGCCGTGACCAACAAAATAAGTAAAAGAGTTTGCCCAACCAAATAGGTAGAAAGATTTGACCAACTTTTTTGCAGTGTAGTTCAGGACACACGGCCTTACCCAAGATCACAGTCGGGATTATTTGCTTGCTACGAGTAGTATCGATCATTATTTCTCTTGGTACACTTGTGTCATCCAATATTACTCTTGAAGCAGATTTACCGCGACCAGTATCAACCATATGTTATCCCTCTTGGAATATCTGTGATACCCAAAGGTTCATTTTGGCACATCAAGGAGACTTGCGATCCCCGAAATATGTTACTCAATATTTCTCTTTTTATAGTATAGAGAGACTTATAATCAGCTTCTTAAGAAACCCAAGAGTAGTCGGGCTAATTTCGTTCTTTTCGAGTTGCAAAACTATACAACTGTTAAAACACATTTCGTAAATTAATTAAACTTATTAATTGCAATACATGTATGTTTATGAATACCGTAAAACCCCGTCTACAAGCATATATAGTGTCTTTTATAAAAGCTTAATTAATTCGAAACAAGCGTTAATATACCAATACAATAGATCGGTCTTAAAATAACACTTACTTGTATATGCTTGGATCCGTAATTTATTTGCTCTAACTCCATAATGGCGACTGGAATAATGTAGCTTTCATCAGAAGCACACTATATGCTTGTAGACGGGGTTTTACAGTATCTTGTGTTTTTCAGCTATAGTAGTATCATACCTAACAAGAAAGTTTATTGGGGACTATGCAGATAACCTTGGTCAGATTGATAATTATTTGTGCGTACAAGTACGTATGGACTAAACTCCCGACTAAACTCCTTAAAAGTAACTCTTGACTAGAAGAGATAATTGTTCCTATTGCATTTATTTATACAGCATGTATCAAAGTATAGTACAGTTCTTTCATTAGCAATAGTGACATGTTCGGAAAGTAATTTGAAGACATGTATACTTGATATTTAATGATCAAAAGCACTTCGTAAATACGCCGGTTATCGAGTACCATTAGCCTAATTCACTTCCATCATTTAAGGACGGACCGACTCAGACCGGTGGCGTATCTTTGAAATTTATGCGCGCTGCAGAGGATGTGTTGACCATTTTCATTTATGTGTTGTTTTTTTATTGTGGAAATAATGTTATTTGGATGAACAAAATTACTATTTGGTGAGCAAGATTTATAATTACCTATATAATTTGATTATGGTGATGATGATAATTTACATTTTCCCATAGAAATTTGTTAAGATTATTTTGTATGATCTGTTTTTGACATCCACGTGTTAAGAATTGGAGCAAGTTTGAATCACTAGTCTTAACAACTAAATAGACCATAATCTGAGCTAAGTACCACTTGGAGAAAAAGAAATTCTCATATAGTTTTTCTGGACCAGTTTTGCATGGGGAACAAGAATTTGTTGGGTAAAAAGCCCGTAACCTGAGAACTTTTCCGTGAGGGCGCTTTTTCAAAATGACCGCCAAAATCCAATGAAAAACATATATATGGATAAATTAATCACTTTAGGGGCATATTTAACCAGATTTTGGATTTTTATCTGACCTAATAATGCTTTACCGCTATCAATAACAACATCCAGTATACCACTTAAGTGACTAATTTAACAATATATATGCTTTTCATTGGTTTTGAGCTGGAGACACAAGATCGAGGTTGGATATGATGTCAAGTTTAGAATCGCCTAGCGGCATGCTTCACTTGCCCTTGCTCTTGAACCTCAAGTATTATACAACACTGTAGTTTTCAATGGCTCTTATTTCATTTTTGACTTTTTACGTGTATTTTCTACGTATACACACATTAGGGCTAATGTCTGCGAGTATCGCTTGCTGCTGTGCATGGTCCCAATGTGGGTGGGGGCATCTTGCTGGGTATGTGGAGGTTGCTCACCAGCTGTAATTGGATGCTGGGCAGGTTGCTCGATATGTTGTCGCTGTGGTGGTTGGTGTTGCCCACACTTCCGATTCGTCCGCTTCCCAGGTTCCGAGCTGGGATTTTTACGTTTCGGGGGCATTTCACACACCTGTATTGAGTGGATTCAATTTCATATCTGTTGCATAAAAATGACTGAACTGGAAGGAAAATTATTAAGTGATGGCTGTGATATTTTACCATGTTAACGAATTAACCAAAACTCGCAAACACATAATCGGAATCAAGTGAAATTTTGAGAATAAGGGTTTTAGTGGATATCTACTGAAAAATGTCATAAAAAGAGGATGCTAGGATCACGAAATACTCCTTTAACTGCCTTGATTACTGATACACAAGGAGATCATCTTCGCATTGTTTAAAATGTGTGCCTGATTTGCTTCAAACAACAAGCACATTGAGCTGCGTACTTTGCCCAATTCAATTAATATATTTAAACATGCCAAAAACATGCCCAAACAATTTTCTATTTCAAGGAAATACATATCAATTCACACTTGTAGCAGCATCTTTTTTAAAACAAGCTTTGTATTCTACATAAAAAGTAGTTAAGAAGATCATTGTGTCGAAAATATCCCAAGGAATTTAATTAGAGATTAATAACCATAACATATAAGCTCCATGCTGTTTAATTAACTAAAGTCATGACGCAGGTAATTCAATGTCAATTTCTCACGTACTTCATCTACAGAATCCGGGCATAATGAGTCAACAACAGTCGACAACCAAACGGTTGATCTAAACACAAAGGATGATTTAAGTACTACCCAACACTCCACTGTGTTAACTTGCGGTTAGCATAACTGTGTGAGTGAACATGACACCACTGCTCGCCCACTGTATAGACGTGCATGGTTAAATTTGAATTTGGACAGATATATTTACAACTAGCGGGGACCCGCGCTTTTAACATTAACTAATTTCTAGAATATGCCTCAAATACCACCTTAACCATTAGGCCTACGTGACTGTCAAAGTTGCCGTATCTTCAAGAGAAAAAGAGAGAAGAGGACAAGTGTGCAGACAAACATACAGCCTTTAACAAAAGAGAGAAAGAAGGAGAGAGCGCGAGAGAGAGAGGGAGAAAAGAAAGGAGCGAAAGTGTGATCACATATGAAAGAAGATATTTAAGGTGACGAAAAAACCTACAAGCGTACGGTCCTGTCAAGTAAGATAAAAAAATATTTATTCAAATCAGTCCACTTCAAAATTGTGCAAGCAATCGAATTTATATCTCAAAAATGTGTTGAGTAGTCCTTAAATATAATACTCTCTGCCACCGACGAGGAAAACGAATTAAAAAAAAAAAGCCCAGTTATCAAAGTAAAATAGATATGTAGGTTCCTTAACATTCCTAACTATAGTACGCGTATACTATTGATCCTAGAAACTAGGGCAAAAGTTTCAATTGTATAATATTGTGTATTCGTTTATTATAACTGTATTCATGTATTCGAATCCTTAAATTAACCAATAGGTCGTTGTAAGTATTTTGCGTGTCACAACGGAGAGTTCTTGTCTACTTTATTTACTTATTTATTAAGTATTCACGAGCTAGAATGAGAAAATGAATATTCAATTCTTACGTGGCTGTCAAAAATAATATTTTCCTGGCAAGTGAATTTTTGGTATGCATTTTAGATTATTCTTACCGGTTTCGATCAGAAGGGATGCCTCTGATACAATAATTTGATCATTACGTTTCACTACCTGAAGAGAATTGATCCAAAACTGAATTCCCTCCTGAGGTTAGTATCTGTCAATGAATTGACCAGATCACCAGGCTGTCATTAAAGGTAGTTGCAGTATTATGATACACATGGGTCAATAAGTCATATAAAAATGGCATTGTGTGGTATTTAGTTCCCAGAGAGTGAGTTTTGATTGAGGTAATTTGTGGTTAAATGTTGATCCCTCACTATTGAGTTTTACCGTCGATTTGGTTGCAAAAGGAGGTGAGACATGGTCAATTCTCTTCAGGCAGTAAAACCTAATGTTGAGAAATTAAATACAGATCTGTTTACTCATTTCCATTAGTTTCCCCTTTACTTTATGTATTCTATATGTCAATTATAGATGAATGCGTCCGAATAAGATTAAGATCTGCACCCGGTCTAAACACGCACCCCACCCCCACAAACACAGCCCACAACATCACAACCAACGTAATTTATAACTGAAGTGCTTTTGTTTATAATATCTTAGGGAGCGATCGTTATTTACGACAGGGGGGAAATGGGCATTTTGAGGGGGAACCCGGAATTTTGTTGGGGTCTTGAGGGGGGACGCGAACTTTTTCGTTGAACCAGGTTTAAATGGATAAATTCGGGAAAACAAGGGGGGAATCCGAACATTTTGAGCGGACGCGAGGGGGGAACGCGAATTTGTTGTCGATATTCCCCCTGCCGTAAATAACGATTGGTCCCTTATCTTCTTCAAGTCGCGTACATCCATATTTAACAATACATGTATCTTCAAAGCAAACTTGAATAACATTTTAAAATGCCAGTACTAAATTTTAGATATATCAAGTGGAATATTTGCTGATGTGAAATTTACGCTAATGATCGTCTTCACTGGTATATGCAAGGTATTCAATTGAACATACCGATATTGATGCAATTTTACACACCTCAGTTGAAACTCAACGAGAACCATAGAAATAATACTGCATGCAACAAATGCTGCTTACAACTTATATTGCAATAATAAATATTTAATGGGAAATACCAACAAGCCTCGACAAGGACTCAAATGCATTATCCAGACGAATGATGGAAGCAATCTGCATTCGTAAAAAGGGCCAAAGAAATCGAAAGTGATGAAAGATCCCGGCGCCCAGCTGAAAACAAAAGTATCGTCACTTCCGGGAAATGTCAACAAGATGTTTCGCGGGACCAAGTCACTTGATAAAGCCATCAGCACTAATGGCGAAAGCTAAAGTTGTGCGTAATCAAATTAATGGATTTGTCAAGAAAAAATATTTGATTACCTTGACTTTTATCAAACAGAACTCAAATAAACACGTCATTAGGCTTTTCGTCGTTATAATTATGAAACGTACTTGTAAAAATCGCTAAAAATGGCTGTGATCATAACCCTGAGGTGTGTAGCCAGATCAACAGCTTCCTCCCCCATAATGTATTTCCGTTTAGATGTTATGAACAAAAAGTGATAGGTTCATCCCACAGAGTGGTTATCACCCATATAGTCCAGTCAATCTAAGCAAATGAGTGGTGTCACCCACCACTAATTGCAACAGAATTTTTTTCACTTTTATACATTTTAGAGATGTCCCTGAACATCATACCAAAAATATACTAAAATATACTTGGTGGAAAGATATTTTTGGCGGGAAAAAGGTCACACAGGGTCAAATTTCAAAATTGCTTTAATCTTTTTAAAAACTATACCAAAGCATTCCTCTAGTCTTAAGGATTCAGAAAAAGTATAGTTTGTCATATCTGTGATGTACCATTCTCAAGTTATAAGCAAAAAGGTCAAAGGTCAAATTTTGGGCTCCACGTGGGTCAACTTCGAAAAAATGCTCCGATCTCCTTAAAATGGTCTCAATGTGTTTGTCCTTTAAAAACACTCCAAAATAAGAATAGTTTGCCATATCTTGGATGTTTCGTTACCAAGGTAGCAGGGTAAAAGAGGTCATTGACCATTGAACTCTATTGACCCCGACCTAGTTTTCGATGTTACGCATGTAATTAAACAACCTAAACAGTGCAAATATTCTTTAAATGAATTATGTTTGCAAGCTGAACAATTTGATACCATTTTGGTTAAAATCAGACTGTTTTTAGTTTTTTGACCTCTGTTGAACCCAATATTTGACCTTTGACCTTTTCGGTTATAACTCAAGAACTGTACATCACAGATATGGCAAACTATATTTTTTCTGAATCCTTATGACTAGAGGAATAATTTGATATAGTTTTTAAAATGATTGGAGCGATTTTGACATTTGACCCCTGTATGACCTTTTCCCACCAAAAACTACATTTCCACCAAGTATATTTTGGTATACTTTTGTATGCTGTTCAGGGACATCTCTAACATTCATAGCAGTGAAAAAAATTCTGTTGCAATTAGTGGTGAGTCAAAACCCACTTTGACTGGACTAATACTGTTGTATGGGCCTTTGTGAAACACTTTTTGCTGAGAATGTCAAACTACTGGTTAGCTCAAAACTTGGGAATCGGATATTACAGGTTTCTATATGAAAATATTTGATAACCACATCTATGACGTTAAACTATCGCCCTATCATCACATTTACGTAAACTTACTCTTTATCGTCTCGTTGCATCCTGTTTGTATTGTAATACATTCTCAGTAAGCAGGCAACGTCAATATGGTCAGCAGAGAATGACCGATGGAGCAACGGTCACCCACTCCTTTCTTAAAAACGCTCTCTTAAATGTCTTATTTTAATATCTATCTCATCTGATACCTATGTATTTTTGTATTTCTATATTTTGTCTTCTTCCGTAAGACAATAAGAGAAATTATTGCTTTGTGGTCTTAACTTGATCGTTTACATTTGAGGCCATTGTCTTCAGTGAAACAACTTCAAACAAGCCACTTGCCAGACAAAACTTTATGTTTTGCCTATTCCGTTTTTTTATCTTAAAGATGTAAGATAAGCATAAGAAAAAAATTATTTGTCAATAACCGGTCTTTAACAATTACCAATGAACAGCCTGCTTAGCGTTATGATCAAGAAGAAGAAAGACAATACAATTACAAAGATTTAACCTCTTTCCATTTCCATGATCCCATCGTAAATTAACTATATATTTATTGTATTAAAACTGATATATGAATCTTAGGAATACTCCTTTAATATGTTGCCTGAGGGGGGAAGAAAAAGAATGCCAATTTTATTAATCGTATTTGAAAGTCAAATTTAACGACATCTGACTTATTCAGAATTATCAAGGTGCATCTCTAACATCTCTAAATTTTGTTTCTACGATTTTAAATGGTGCGCGAGGTAATAGATTTCTGTCTATAGCACATTAGTCATTTTGCCATTTGATTTATGTCATCGAATTTGTCACCGGTACTTATAATTAGAAAAATCAAATTAAATATTAATGATTGTGCTTCAACAATTTTCCTCAAAAATATAATTTAACCAAGCTCGCATTTGTATCAAAGACATGAAAAGTTAATTAATGACATATTGTTACATTTGCGTTCCTAAAATACAAAAAATTAATTAATGAGTTAAAAAATCTCCAGATACAAGATGTGACACAAATAGTTAATTAAATTACCTAATTTCTATTTTGGTATTTTCTTCAAAAAGTGGTACATGGGATTACCACACACATGCAGTCAAGTTAGCTCAATCGATAAGGCGTTCGACTATGGTGCGAGAGGTTGCGAGTTCGAACCCTGGTGGTGCCTAGTATGCTCTCGTGGAAAAATTGAGTTAGCTTGAAATTCCCTTGGACAAGGAACTCACTGCTAATTTGTCTCGTTGTAACCCGTACGAAACTCGGGGAGCTGATCCTGGTTGCGATGGTTATTTGTGGAATGTCTAGGATGTGCGCTCTTGAAGCAGCAAAGTCCCTGAATTGTTGTTTAATGGTTTATGGAATGATGTGGGGCCATAGTGGTCAGCGACAACCTGTAAAGTGTGCTGATCAACGTCTAGGCGTTGTGCCTGTGCGTAGCGCACTATAAATCACTGCGCTTTTTTCTTTTCTTTTTTTCATATAGCGTTCTGATGATTTTTGGGTCATCTTGTAGAGTGATATTTTGCATGGGTCAATTGATGCACCATAGACGATGGAAATTAGCTACGTTGCTAGAAGCTACCAGTATTGGATTATGATTCTTTGCTTTATTATCTGCCGAAAATTAATCAAGTTATAATATTTTTGCAACTATTTAATTGGATGATCTTTTATATTGAGACAAATAGAATATGAGGGCAAATAAGATATTGAAGAGTGAAGAATCATACAGTGGCGTAGATTTTTCTCAGTGCAATTAAATTGTCCACTGTACAATTAGACACTTACCGCTTGTTTAAGAGTATCTTGTATTGTCGTTGCCTACATGATTAATAATTTATACATTTAGCTGCGGAAAGCATGCAGGAAATCACCTGTGCGCACCTTTGTTGAATTAAACATATTTAATTGAATGTGTGTTGGATGTCAAATATAAACGCCGTCATGAAAGTGCTGACATGCATAGTGCTTAAACGGCATGTACTGATGTTTATTCTGAGATAAATTATTTTAAAGGGGTTGCTGTGTATTGTTTTCATGGATATTCTGGTGGGGTTTGTGTGTGTGTGTTTGGAATGGGGTGGTATTTTCACAAAACGCTACAATGCTGTGTTGCCTACATTTTAATAAAATTTTAAATAATATAATTAATCAATACAAGACATAGAAAAATGGTAAAAAAATACACTTTTTATCAAAATGTTCTTTATTATCTATCTGAAGTTACTATGCGTACCGCCTGAACATCGAATGATAATTTCAACTACTTTTATTCTTTGCCCCTCACTTGATTTAGACGTATACATAAAAATTAAATCAATCAAAATATTGATATCGAGAATGTTTCTGTACATTACATGTATAGGATGTTGAAAAGTGCAACTTTTTCTGAAATTTTTTTACTTTAAATTTTTTTTATTTTTGGCCAGACCAAATAGATCTTGAAAACAACTTTGGGAGGGTAGAAATTCTTTTATTTGAAGTTTGTTAATTTTTTTTCAAATCAACGAAATGTATGTCAAGTTATACAAAGAAATGTTTTGTTATTATAGGGGCGTATAAGGTATTTCTTTTAAACCCTCTATTTATGTTGCTACTCCAGGGTAACATTAGGGTCATATGAAATGGCTAGGATACAAGTAGAATGTGTATCAAAGCTCGCGGGAAATATTGTCATTATCTGCTATCCCACATAATAAAAGCACACAATACACAGTGTTTTACAGAAAAGGTTTAAATGTCGGGTTATATAAAGGATATAAATGCGTCTTTAATATTAAACATTCATAAAATATTTTTGAAAACGTGTTCCAAAATATTGTGCATAAGTGTTTACCAAAAATATTTTACATACAATAACGTTTTAAAAATGTATTCATGATATTTAATATAACTCGACATTTAAATGCTATTAAAACGCTTTGAATAAACGTTTTAAGATAATTTTCGTGTTTGCTGGGAACGACCCTTTTTTCCTATCTTGCATATTCTGAATGGATGTAACATGTAACTGGCCGAAGTGTTATAGGTTCTTTCCCGCCAAAAATGATTTGTTGAAACGTCTCATCAATAAAATGTTCAACTAGCGTCTTTTACAGGATTCGTCATACATCATTTATACTTCTCAAGTGGCACCTATATACAATAGTCTAAAAGCTTACAATTTTGATTTATTATAAGCTCGATGTCAATGTCTGGAACAGCAGTCATAACACATCACTATAAATAACCCCTCTCTTGCGAGGCAGTTAAGTGTTATTACCTTAGTGCTCTACAAAATGTTTTTCAGTCAAATAGTGAGTACTTTGACCAAATTAAAAATGCAAAAGAATAATATCATATAATAGGCAAACGTACCGTAAAACCTCGTCTACATGCATATAGAGTGCTTTTGATGAAAGCTACATTAATCCAGGCGCCATCCATCGACACAGTTATAACGTTATGGAGTTTGAGCAAATAAATTACAGATGCAAGCATATGCAAACCAGGGTCGGATTTACCTTTTGGGGGGCCTGCATGGGCCAGGCCAAAAATTGGAGGTCCCCAAACGATCCGTGAGGAAGGCATGTGCACTCAAGTGGCCAAGTCTTTAGACTCTATTAGGACATTTGCGCGTGAAGCGCGTGAAAAAAATCAATTTTAGACTATTTTATCCCTAATTGAAGATGAATTTTGCTATATAACAAGCCAGTGCGCGCCAAGCGCGCAAAATGTTGCGATTTTTGTAGCCTTGGCTCAAAACATGGTGTACACTGCACAGGGCAATTTCTGGCCCTATATGGTAAATCCGGCCCTGATGCAAACAAGTACCATGTATTGGCATATTTACGCCTGTTTCGTATTAATTAATTAATTAAGTTTTCATCAAAAACACTCGATATGCTTGTAGATGAGAGTTAAAAATATATTTCCATTCCCTTAACTGTTTTACAAATGACACATTGACTTCATCTTAATCCGAAAACTCCGTCCATGTACTGATATCTGGTATAGTATAAAATCAGAATATTTTCATTTTTTTTGAACGATTAGAACAAATCTTTCACCTGTTTGCGAAATGATATTGAGTTTCCAATTGCTATGATGGCTGTGTCTTTTTCGCACTTGGCAATAAGATACGGATATTGATATGTCTGCTTGTTTAATGTAGAATGTGTCCAACAACCTTTAATACCCCCAATAATTATATTTGTTATCGAAATGGAAGATTTCGAAACCGATGGCAAACCTGTGTTGTCTTAATACCAACTCCCGTCAAGAATAATTAATTTTTCCTGCTGGAACATTCTTGTCAATTAAGTCACTCCTATATTCCCACATGCTGTGATAACTTCTGATGCGATCCCATTCCGTTCTTGCTACTTAGGTACAACATCTTTTTTGGTCCTATCGCTATCGGTGCCCGAAGAGGTACCGATGGCACTTTCTATCGGACCCGAACATTTGCACAGTGTATTTGTTTTTTATTTAAATGAAAAACAATAACACTATGCAAATGTTAATTATTATGCTTGATACAATGTATTACGTCTCCAGGGAGCGATTTTCAGAATCATCAGTACATAACCGAGCACCGATAGTTCTATAGGACCAAATTGGGTGTGGTACATAATATAATTAATCTACAAATTATGTTGAGTTTTTATGCTTCGGACTCGTCCATTATCAATGAAAACTGATTGATACCAATTATTTTGATACAGCTTGTAGGAATACCCAAAGTCCAGATAACTTCAGTTTTTTCCAAAAATGTGAATATTTGTGTTCAAGAAATCAATACCGGTCAATAAATCTGGTTGGCAATGATATATCTTGATCTGTGTTCAAATATTTTGATCAAAATAATCAATCGGAAGCATGCCTGAAAATTAAAATATCTATAAAAAAAATGTTAGTTAAGATGATCGTCCTAGAGATAATGGCGATCAAAAATCCATACAAAAGACTTGTGCAAACATATCAGAAGTTAAGCACGTGTTCATGTTAGTTCTTTAATCATCATGGGAACATCTTTCCTAGCTTAATATTATTTACACAGTTAAAGCTTATGTCTAAAACTGCTACCAGTTATGTTCCCAAAGTATGAATGTCATGTAGTGATGTGACTGATATGCACGTATCACATCTATATGACACACTTTTGTATAATGGAGATGACTTTTCTGAGAGGGAGAAACATTTCACGTAATTATTCGAAAATGATTTTTCTACTTTGCCATTTTCAGATGAAATGTGATATTTCTGAACTTTTCATTCTTCTTCCTCTCACAATAAGACGTAAAGAATAAGTTGAAGGCTAAAATCATGAAAAAGATTTTATCTTTGCATACTTTGCAACATTAAATTGCTCCTTGAGATGCAATTCAATTGACGTTTTGGATCCAGATGCTGAAATATTGTGTAACGTTATTTCATTGTGGTAAACACTGTTCTTGCTTGCTTGCTTGCTGGCTACGTCAGCCCATGTCGGCTGTAGCCCTCCTCATGAAGCTTCCATTTTTCTCTGTCTTGCGCTATCCTAGCCCAGGTTGTGCCAATGTAAGATGTAATGTCGTCCCGCCATCTGCGTTTTTGTCTTCCCCTTCGCCTTCTGCCTGTTCTAGGTTGCCACTCTGTTAGACGTTTTGTCCACCTGTTATCATTTGATCTTGCTAGATGTCCTGCCCATCTCCATTTTGCCTCTTTTATTTTCTCCAGAATGTCCTTGACTTTGGTTTTATTTCTTATATGCGAGTTCCTAATTTTGTCCCGTATTGTGATATTCAGCATTCTTCTTTCCATTGCCCGCTGTGCTGTTATCAGTTTTTGTTCTAGGTATTTAGTTGTTGTCCACGTTTCGCAGCCGTATGTCATTGTAGGCAGTACACATTGATTGAAGACCCTCTTCCTTAATATCATTGATAGTTTTTTATCACACAGAATGTCTTTATATCTGCCAAAGCAGCTCCAGCCAGCCTTAATTCTGATTAGAACTTCCTCTCTCGTGTTGTCTTCCAGCTTCACAGTCTGGCCAAGATATTTGTAGCTTTCTACTTTTTCTATCTCATCAGATTCAACTACAATGGGCTCATTTGTTTCGAAATTTGTCATGAATTTTGTTTTTCCTTTGTGTATTTTTAAACCGATCTTCTTGCTTTCACTGTTCAAAAAATTTAATTGAATCTCCATGTCCTTGACTGATGTTGTTGTTAAAGCAACATCATCTGCGAATCTCAGGTCTGTCAGCCATTCGCCATCTATATTTATTCCTTGTTTCTCCAAATCTAACTTCTTGAAAATCTCTTCCATGGCAGCTGTGAAGATTTTTGGTGATATTGTATCCCCTTGCCTCACTCCCCTCGTTATGTGAATATGGTTTGACACATCATTGTCCAAATGGATTGTGGCTACGTTTCATTGACTCCTATTCTTCTTAGGGCTGCAAAAAGATCTGAATGTTCAACCGAATCAAATGCCTTTTCATAGTCTATGTACCCTACACAAAGCTTTAGCTGGTATTCATTCGCCTTTTCAATTAGCTGGTTTAATGCGTGTAGATGGTCTGTTGTTGAGAAACCTGCCCGAAATCCTGCTTGTTCCCTTGGCTGTTTTTCGTCTAGTATTCTTTGGATCCTGTTTTGGATTATTTTGGTAAATATCTTATATGCATGAGAAAGCACACTTATCGGCCGGTAATTTTTGATGTCTGCTTTATCCCCTTTTTTTATGAAGTAGAATGATCTTTGCCTCTTTCCATTTCTCAGGAATCTTCTTGTCTTTCAGGATTTGATTATAAAGTTTCACCAGCTGTTTGTTGATCTCCTCCCCTCCTATCTTAAAAATGTCACTTGATACGTCATCTGGTCCAGGTGCTTTATTGTTTTTCATTTGTGTTACTGCCTTTTCCACTTCTCTAAACTGTTATATTTGGTACTTCAGTGTCATCGGTTGATTTTGTGGGTACTCTGGTTCCGCTGTTTTCATCTGTTTTACTGCTGTACAGGTCTTGGTAGAATTCTGTACATACATTTAGACTTTCTTCTCTGTCTGTGGTTATGCTTCCATTCTTTTGTCTCATTTGGCAAATTCTTGTTTTCTTGCTGTTCATTTTTGTAATCTGTTTTGGTCCCTTGCCACTTTCTAGGATGGATTCAATTTGCTGCTTTTTTCTCTTTCTACTTCTTTCTCGTCTTTTCTTTCTCACTGTTTTGACTAGTTGTGAGTATTCTATCTTCTGTTTTGGTGATTTGTCCTCTACTTCTCTAAGTTCTTTCCTTTTCTTATCTAACTCTTCGTTTGCTTTGTCCTCCTCTGTGGTCTGTTTAGTCTTTCTCTCTCTTGACGCTATTTCTTCAGCTGCCTCTACTATTGTATTGGATATAAGCTCGTATTTGGTATCTATATCTGCATTTTCTATGTCCAGACATGCAAATCGGTTTTTCAACTCCAGTTGAAAATCATTCTTCAAATCTTTCAGTTTCAGTATGTTTAACTTGCTTTTCTTTTGATTTCTAATGATTTTGAGTCTTGCCAATTTCCTGTCTATGTGTATCTTTGCTCTGACCATCCTGTGGTCACTACTAATGCCTACACTCGTGATGACAGAACAATCCTCTACAATTCCATGCTGGCTACTTAGGATGAAGTCGATTTGGTTCTTTGTAATTCCGTTGGGACTTTCCCATGTCCAATACCTGTTTTTATGTTTCTTGAAGTATGTGTTAGCAATGATAAGTCCTTGTTGCGCAGCAAACTCAAGTAGCATGTCCCCTCTATTCTAAACATGTAGCATGTCCCCACTTTTCTAAACCTTCTTAAAACATTTGCAAAAACATCTTATTATCATTTAATGTTTCACGGTCATTCAGAAAATAACATTTACGATCTGCCTTTTTTCTCCTCTTGTTGACCATTCACCTTGACCGATAGTGTTGGACCGGATGGTATCGCGATTCAAGCAAAATGTACGACCCTATATATTAGCTGCTGTGGTATTTGAAGTCAAACCACCAAATAACATTTCATTGAAATGAGTGTGACTACCGTCGCTCCATCGGTTATTCTCTGCTGACCATTTTGATGTTGAACACTTAATGAGAATGTATTACAACACAAACAGGATGCAACGAGACGATAAAGAGCAAGTTTACGTAAATGTGATGATAGTGCGATAGTTTAACGTCATAGCACTATTTGCTACTACACGTTTTAATTAAAGCCTTACAGGTGGTATTAAAGGTGGGTGATCAATTTCTTTTTCATATTGAGACCTGCATTCAAAACAGTTTAGCTAAGTAGTGCATCTTATGATCTTACAAGCAAAAATATGAGGTCTTGGAGATAAAAGATAAAGTCAAAATTTAACCGTTTGATCTTTGAATTTAAGTTGTCATTTTGTGTTGAATTTTATTTGATGTCGGAGTTTTTCCAATTATAAAGTATAATAAATGTTAAACGGTCCCTTTTAAAAAGTGCACCCAATAATTTTCATAAAACGAAAGTTTTATTTTCATTGGTAGGTTTCGATATTAGTTATGTTAATTTCAAGAATTAATTTTAAAAAGTGTCATCACAAATACAACGTGTCTGGAGTAAATGGCGGAGCAGTGTGCAAATCATTGTATCACGCCTTATCTTCAGTAGAAAACTATAATATTCACGTGTCTGATATTATGTAATGACCTTGAAAGTTTTGGCCGTTTCAAACAGTAATCAAGTGGCACTTTATCAGAAACAGTTCTTCTTCCGATCTATTTGATTGGTACTCACTCAGAATTATTGCAATTCCTGTCAGAAATTTTATTCACTCATCTGCTGTTTCAGCAATATTCTTGTCTGGTTTTCCTGGTGTCACAAAACTATACTGGTAAGCCGTAATAAAAAATGGCGTGATGACATCAATTGCCTTAACAATGTCCTGTTAAATCAACATGATCACTAACGTTCACAGCTCCCACCCCTCTCTGAGGTTATAAGTATTCATGAATATGCCTGAAAAGAAAAAAAACGTACGATTAAATGAATTGCCTCGTTTGCCCCAAAAATCTATTTTAAGTTAATGCCATAAATAGTTTTCATTACGCTACAGATCCTTGTAGTAATTTTTCTTGACAGTTTGAGTTTGCAAAAGTTTCCTGTGAAACATATCGACTAATTTGTTTAAGGAGTTTGTATTGTAATGTAAAATCGTTGTGTTTTTGATAGATTTAAGACGATACAAGAATAACATCGTAGAAGACACAGATTACCAATTTTGATATTGTAGGTATGATATTGCACAGTGTACATAAAAAATACAGAAAAGTAAGAATTTTGACTTTTCCTGCGACAGAAAATATCACTGCAAACAAATGCATGCAAATCTTTGCACAAGAACAAAGGATAATGAGGCCAATTTAAGGGAATAAATAGGGTGATTATGTAACTGATGCATGCCTGAACCTATTTTTATACCTTCTTCTCAAAATTACAACAACAAAAATATGTGTTTAGTTATCGCAGCAAGGCGACGAAGTACAAATTAGTATAATTAAAATTCTTCTGAACAGGTTGCTATAGCCAAAACAAAAATTCTCCTATACCTTGGTGGCTATGAAACAAAGGTGCAGGGAAACCAAGATACCCGGGCCAAGATCCAGGGTTGAAAGTTTCCTCACGAAAGTGTATTTGAATTTCAGATTGAAACCTTCGGATAAGACATAATGAAATGAGTTGGCTCCAGGCAACGTGACTCTACGCGTACTAATTTGACGATGATGCTAACGAAATCGTATCCATTTATAACAGGCCAGTGACTCGATGTCCCGGTCACATAATCGTTATTACTATGTTAACATTATTGTGATCGTGAATGACTTGAATCAATAAATGTGAACGACCTTGATTTGTTACGTAAAATACAAGCAAAATCTGTATATTAAAATGTTTTGTCGTTCTTCCTCCCAAGAAATTTATAAAACAAAATATGTATCACACGAAAAAACAAGTTGCACACATTTTTATCTCAATCATCAGCCAAAATGTCAAGCGAATTGAAATTGTTCTAAATTGCATCTAAAGGTGCAGCTTAATGTTTTAAAAGTATGCGAAGATAAAATCGTTTTCAATATATTTCCCTTTTGATATTGATTAAAGCGGGGATAAATCTGTTGGACACATTCTGCATTATACATAACTCAATATCATTTAGTAAACAGGTGCAAGATTTCCTCCAATCGTTCAAGAAAAAATAGGAAAAGGTTTAAACTGAATTAACTTGCTATCTACTGCTGATAGCAGAAAAAGAGCTGTATTTGATTTATTCTGACTGATTGTATGTTATTTTTGTTCACTCACAACATTATTGATTGTTAAATCATACTTTAATTATGATTAAAGATTTAGATATTGTTAACTTAGTCAATCAAACAGTGTGTTTTGTTATGTATTGTGTAGTGAATTTGGGAAACAGGTGTTTTTGGCCTTGAGTCGTTAACTTGGCAATTTACATATCTCAGCTGTTTATACTGCAGCAACGTATTCTCGGTCAATCAATTGCAAGTCATTTACCTCCAAGAGGACGTTTTATGTAAATCTAAAACAAGAGGCACTATGCTAAAAGAGGGACTAAGAATGTATTTAAATATATTTTTAATCATCCAATCTTCAGTCGTTGCGTAGCGCAACTTCAACAATCGTTATGGTGTCAGAGGTAAGGTGGTTGTGGGGGGTGTATACGTGTAGGTGTACCCCGGGGTGGGCGTGACTATGTACATGTAGATAGTGTTAGTATGTAAGCAGGTAATAATATAATGTAAGCACGCGATTAGTTCGTATGCTATTATGTGTGGGTAGGGGTGGGGGGGCGTGTGTGTAAGTAATGAGCGTATGGTATGTGCGTTTATATCACGTTTGTATTACGGGTGCCTGTGTGTAACTGGCGCACACCGTCATCATCCCTATATCTTCGTGTTAAAAATTGCCGTGATAGTACGATGAATCCTCACGTTTTTCAACAACTACGCATGGTGATTTTATTCGAGATAGGCCGTGCAACTCATCCTAAGCATACAATTTGAGATTTTGAGCGCCTGCCACACTGTTTCTATTCTATGTTTTACGATTTTCGCATGACCAATATATGGCTGGCCGTAACCGCCACAACGTGGAGCTGCTACGCGTAGCTTACTTTTCGCTTCGCGGAGCTAAATTGACCAATCATGTTAGATCTTTTCATTACGCGGAGCCAGTGGATGCATCCTCGTTCCAGAGAGAAAACTCTTGCCAAAATTAATGTTTACTATGGGGATTTTAAATGAATCGATTGTAAATAAACCACGACCAGTTGTACAGGATCAATACAATTGTTTGATTAGCGTATAGTCAATGTTACCTTGCATGCATGTGTCATGTGTGTGGCGTGTTTGTTTGTTTGTTTGTTTGTCTACTGTGTCAGGCCAGGATCACTGACACCCACGGTACTGATACTCTCATACTATCACGGTGATCATATTGTTGAATGTTGTTGACTTAAAAATAATCATGATGCAGTCATGTCTACAGTAGAACTCACCACGACCTTTGAAAAGCTATTAAACCAAGATAACACTCAATGAAAACGGCTCAACTATGTTACATCAGATCTTCTCTGGTTAAATACATACTGCACTTGTGTCTGTTTTACCTGTGCAATGAGCAATGAGCTGGTATTATAGTTTCAGTTGGGTGAACGATTATAAAGCGAACGCAAGGTAACAATACTGTGGGCTTTTGTTTACGAAATGAGACAATAGTCTGCTTATTGTTAACCAGCGTTCTTGAAAATGAGAAGCTTAATGACTTAACACGGTTTAGAAATAATTTCTTCATATTGTTTGGTACAAAAGTAGGGCCTACCAATATTTCCAAACACCTAAATTAGCTAAAAATTTAGGACATGTTACAAAACTATATTTTCTAGAATTTCAGAGAATACTTTAAATATTGGCCGGTTATTTTTTACACAGTAGTGACGTCAACTAGGCAATGGCCTATACTTCTAACATACACTATTTGTAGAGGTAACGCGTCAATGGTGAGCGCACTGAGTATTGTGTATAGGAAAACGGACAGTAACTACAGTATGTATGGCCTACTACTAGTATATAAAGTAAATCCGAACTGGTTTGCAGTTTGCTGAAGGTCGAATTCCGCAGGGACACCGCGCAAGTTATACAAATTAGCTCCCGGCGATACACTGCAGATCGCAGAACTGTGTGCATAGTTTACCACCACTCTGCCTAGCTATATAGTTATGTACAATACTGTATGAGTTTCTTATGAGTGCATGTCCATCTTAATAATAAGTCAGTTCGTACTTTTCATAAACTACTTTTTGAATCATAACTTTCGTGACCGAGGATATCTTGCAACTACGTGACGCTCGTCTGGCAAATTCTTAATGAATAAATTCGCTTCACGTAATGAGTAAGTCGTACTTAATTAGTCAGTTTTACCTCCGAGTAATGAAAAACTCTAACATGATCATGATTGGTCAATTTGGCTCCACGGAGCAAAAAGTCAGCTACGCGTATATCCAGCTCCACGTTGTGGCGGTTGCGGCCTACCATATCAGTATCCCATATGATATTTCTATTGCAAGAAAATTTTATTTGTTGTCAGGTTTTATCTTAAATACACTAACTGGAAATTAAATACACTAATTAGTGAGGACCGGTATTTTGCTGTGGATATGTTTAACTGCAATTTGCGGGTAAAAATTTGAAATCCTGAGTAAAAATTTTGATCATATTCAACTCTTTGAGAAAAAATTTATATAAAAGAATGCATGTAAAATCCAGCTGCAATACAATGTACATTATTGACACACTATCACTCTCTTTATCTACGGCAATAATAGAATATCGATTTCAATCGAATTGAATACGATGCTCAGTTTTGAGTTTATAGTTGACTACTAAGCGACCTAAGCGATCGATTGCTAGCCAATCAGATAGAATTCCTTTTCTTGCGTTCGGTGAAATACCAGTCGCCCGTCGCTCACCAACGGAGTATTAAATTTATATTTATCGAATAGGAAGTCGACACTGTGTGGCGTTGGGTGGTTTTATGTAGGTAGGTGATCTATACCATTGTCTACTTCTGCACCCTGCGAATAAAAGGCCCAAAAGAATTTTAAAACCTTTATTCAAAGCACTTAGAGCAAACATCTTATTCCAGCACTTTGCAAATGTCATTCTTCCTCAATCTGAGCAGTCTTGTCTGAATCAGATATAATTTATTACTCCTTTTACCTCGTAAAAAGTTCAAGTAAACAAAAATGCGCATAGCTTTAGGGGTTCAATTCAATACATGAATATGTAAATATACTCCGTAAAAACACTATCAAATCCAAGAATAACACTGTAAATGGTTTTCAAAGGTTTAGAATGATTGTTTCCAGTTTAAACTTTTCAAATTTAAACGCCCCTACTTACTGATGTTCACATTACAATGGGCATCCGTTACATAAGTTTACCAGTAACTTCTTTTTATATACGCTAAAACAGTTTTACAGTACAACTACAGTCCATGGTTTTAACCAGATCAAGTACCCCATTCGCTATCATATATTTCTGCCTTACATGAAATCATCCATCCATCCACTTGCATGCATACGTATTATGTGTTTTTGGAAAGGTTTCATTTCGGATGATTTGTTGCTGAAAAGGAAAGAGCTAAAAAGAAATTTTAAAATGGCAATTCAAGGTCTTCTATTTTTCCCTTAATTCCCTATCCCTATTGTAAAAACGTTAGATATTTAAAACGATATCAAAACCGAATGAATTTAGTGAGTAAGCGTGATTCGTGTTTTGCTTTTCTTTTCTCTGCACTCGAAATTACAAGGATTAAAAAATAAATCCTTAAGGTTGTAAAATAAGGGACCAATATATTTTAGATTTAAAATTAATCCTAGAGATTTGAATTTTAAATCTTAAAGATTTGATTTTAAACCTGTAAGAGTTAATTTGAAATCTTTTACTTGATTGGTCCATAATCACAATTATATATGATTTATTTTAAATCCTTGAAATTTAGAGTGTATCCCCTTCTCATAAAATATTTAAAGGAACCGCCGATAACGTTTAAGCAACTCAAAATATCATATTTTGATCATGTTTTAATGCACTGATCAATGCTCTTATTTTCAATTACCCATGAATAATAGAAGGCAGGAATTAGTTATGGGATGCGAGTCAGCATCTGATGATCAAGTAGTGTTTTAATGATGCATAGAATGCTATTTGGCGAATTTAACACTCTCCGCGCGGGTGTCGATAGCAGACGACAAATTTTATTTAAAAACATTTCAGAATTGAAGACCTGAGCGCAAGAAGACCGTAAGTCCACTTGGCCCCTCAACATGTATACACTTAAGTTACTTAGAGAATAAACGATAGGAATTTTTATTTTGCATATCCTCGACCGTGTGATAGACGACAGGCAGGTCCAATATTTTGAGTAGTGGATGCCGGCGCAGCCGGTATCCACTACGATAAAAATATTGGACCTGCCTGTCGTCTATCATAGGTGAGGATAGGCAAAATAAAAATTCCTAGCGTTTATTCTCAATCTTAGTCAGTTAAATATTATTTTAATAACTGTAAAAAATTTTTTAAAGCAAAAACTAAGTTACCGTCATAAAAACTCCCTCATTATAAAATGAACGAAACTTGTTTACAACTTCACGTATTCTGTTGCGCGTACTGCTAGCGCGTCGCGCATTCCGCACTAGTCTGCGCATGTACATCGCGATACATACGCGCACCTCTACAAGCGTGTAAGGCATTATCAAGACGCATGATGACGTGGGGTCGTCTACGGCCTGATAAACGGCACCCGAAATCTTGCGATTGTCCAATCAAAAATGTGTATACGAACTAGACCACTCCCACTGACTAAGAATAGTAGTTCATCTCCTATATCTACAACACAGCGCTACCAGTAGGGTTCAATTGCCTATTGTGAGTGCCCCTGTGTTGTGTGCATACATGTAGGCAACAATAACTGCATGATGAGTGGCACATTAGCATTTAAGATGTCTTAGTAATTTAAACATTCAAACCCCGTGTCCCTATGTAACAGATATAATTTAATATATTCTGACCCGGTTTACTTTTAATTTTGTTGTTACTCATCTCAAAACTAACAAAACAACATGTAGGGCAATATCTGTAAATAATATTTGCACAAATGTATGTCACGGGAGCATACTAATTACCAACCAAGTATCACCCGTAAGCACCACTAGGCTATACATTGTCAATAACGAAATTAATATTTTTGGAATATAGTTAAACAATGTAATTCCTTTGGGTAACTTTTCTGTAATATAACACAAACTTATATACAGTAAGCCAAACAATTATGGTACCAGTTGTGTTCACCCCTGCATAACCTGAATAAAGACAAGTATGCTAAAATTAAAACAATCAGCCAATACCTGTACTCTTTAGCTCTGATTTAAGACCTCATTTGTTGAAATTGGTTGAGAATTAAAGAAACGGTGATCTAAAACCTAATGAATATGTTGCACTTTTGTGTTCTAATCAATGAAAGTGTGCTAATCAATGGAAGCACGGCGTTAGTTCTCTTGTTCATGAATGCTTTGTGTGCAAATCAATAGGGCTTGCAATGGAGCAAACTGCAACTTTTAAATTGGCATCTTCCTTGGGTATTTGGATCAACGTGGTTTTATTTCTAGAACAAATGAGGTCTTAAATTCGAGCTAAAAGATGCAGCTATTGGCTGCTGGTTCCAATTATGACATATCTGTCAGTGTTTAGGATATACAGGGGGTGAATATAACCGGTACCTTAATTTTTTGGCTTACTGTATACGTACAATACGTATGACTCCATTTTTGCTACTGTTTATACAGTGTCACACGAATATCTTTGCGCAAACACTAGTGCCCAAAGTATTTAATTAAATCTTATGCTGGTACTTTTAAGTAAAACATTTATTAAAACTTGCTACGTTGAGTTTGATACTATCAGATTTCATCAGGCAACTGACCCAGTGAGCTGGTCACATGATACTTGAAGACGACAAGGGATCATCTGCTTGAAGGCTCGGTCGCATGCGTGAGATAAGTTGTGTCTCACTCCCCCTTTTTTGTTTAGTGATGATTGTTATACTCTTTCCAAGATGGCTTCCTTGACGACTCTCCTGTGTCACTGCTCCTCCTTATTATGTGTCACTGTGTCCTCTGTGTCAATTTTATAACCTGCAGGTGAGGGTACACAACAGAGTGATGGGCGTCCTGTGTTAGGCCTCCTGTGTCGATTTATTCTGGTGTTCAAGGCAACATCAAGGCAGCTGAGCAATCAGCATTACATTCCTTGACACAACTATCGCGACATTTACATCGCACGTTATACTCGTGCGATACACTCTTTTCATAGGTAAAGGATTTAACATAAGAAAGGAACAAGCTCCGAGATCCAGCGCGAAAGTCATGGATCGTGAAATTGTCTTATTTGCATAACAAGGCCTAACACCCTTAATATCAATTTAGTTGGGAGAGGAATAAGCTTTATCCCAAGAGCTTTATCCCAAAAACTTTATCCTAAAAGCTTTATCCCGAAATCTTTATCATAACAACTTTATCCCAAAAGCTGTATCCCAAAAGCTTTATCCTAAAAGCTTTGAGGTGGTATAGGAATGACCACTACAAGGTTGGGTTGACCACTACCCCCGGGCTGTTTGTGATCTTTTCTGCTCTTGCCGGCTTTGAGAAACAAACCACAGTTTTCAGCGATTTTTTGATGCGGTTTTTCTCATCTAGGATTAGCTCGTCTTTGCTTATGTATCAAGTGACCAGCCCAGTGGGTCAGTTGCCTGATGAAATCTGGCGGTATCAGACAAAACAAAACATAGCAGTTGTAATAAAAGTTAAAATATTTCATTCAAAACTTTGTAAAACCGACTGGATGACTGAGCATATTCACTATGCCACATTACGTTTTGTTACCTGGAGAGATTTGATCATGTCTCACCTCCTTTTTCAAAAAATCGACGGTAATAACTCTTGTAGTGAGGGATCAACATTTAACCATAAATTGCCTTAGGCAAAACTCACATCATGGGAACTAACTACCACACAAGGTCATTTTTATGTAACTCTTTGACCCATCTGTGCCATATACTGCATTTAACTATGATGACAGTCTGGTGATGTGATCAACTCATTGACAGATACTAACCTCGGGGAATTCAATTTTTGATCATTTCTCTTCAGGTAGTGAAACGTAATGAAAATTTAAGATGTTCTACTTTAAGCGATGTGTTTTGAACAGGTCAAGTTAGCCAATGCGATCGACGATACTGTGTATATTGCCTTATATATTGTTAAATCATCTCTTCGTACAGAGCTTATGAAAACATAGCTGATATTTTTTTTTTTTTTGTAATATGAGTTAACAACGTTAGTAAGCAGCACTTGTTGCATGCAGTATTTTTCTATGGTTTCCTTATCATATTTGAACAAATCAGAAATAATTCTATCGTTGAGATGCAGCTGAGGTGTGTAAATTACACCAATATCGGTATCTTCAACTGAATACATAACATAGGCCAGAAGCAATAGAGACGATCATTTGGTGTACATTTCACATCAGTAAGTCTTCTACTTGATGTATCTTACTAGCATTTTTAATGTTATTAAACTTATATACATATAATGAAACTTTATTTAAAATATAAAAACAGCGAGGTATTGGTTAATTTCAGTATTCAGATACATGAAAACAATTTTATATAATTGAAAGGAATAAACTTATCTATTTTTATTTTGTTCTACAAATCTATCTATTTATCGCTCTTTCGTTCTCTAAAAACCTCTTGAAGAGACGGTAACTGTCATGAGTTTGACAGTCACGTAATGGTTAAGAATATACTCACGAAATATCCCGAGGTATCAAAGATATTTAAAAGAACCGTTTGGTCGTCGCCTTTTATTGTTGACTGATTATACCGTGGATGAATTGAGTAATTGACATTTAATTAGCTGCATCAAGACATTAGCAAATTAAACATCATTGGAACCGAAAGGTTATTAATCACTAATTAAGGGACAGTTGCGTTTTAGACCCAAGAGAGCTGCCCGAGACGAGCCTGTACTAGACGAGGTGAGCTACCCGATGACATTCAAAGACCTGGACGAGCGAATAATTGAAGAAACATGACCTCACGATCGATCGTGTATTGAAACAGCAATTTGCGGTGGCGAATTTTTCTCAAGTGGTCAATTAGTTTGGTCACCGATTACATCGATATTTACTGGACTAGTCTACATATATAATTTTTATTGATTCACAGAAATGATTCCTAATTTTACCGTCTGAAATTGTTTCTTGAATTTTTAATAGCTAATTAAATGATACAACAATTAAAGCATCAGCAGTATAGGCCTATCTAGAGTATGCTAATGCAGACAATGTTTAAATAAAGGACAGTGAAATGTTTAATTGGTTGAGATGAAGAATAGTTTGGAACTTTTTGAGCGGAATCTTTATAAATATGAAAGATTTCTAATTAAAATACTTTTTAGAACCTAAAAATAAGGTGGGAATATTCATAATGTTTTTAATGGATTTTTTTAATAAAGAGATATAAGTGGTATTAGTTTTCTTCAACATGATCAAATAAAGATATACTACTATTTAAATTCAATTTCAAAAGATATAACTATAATGTGAAAGACACGTTGACTTTCTTTAGACATTAATATTTTATCATGATTTGTTTGTTAATATTTAATATAAGTTTCACAAGATGAAACAGTTTCAAATGTTTTCTTTTATATTTATACTTTTGACTGCAAAATACAATTTCATGCGGTCAGCTTCCCTTTTTTGTTGTCATAAGTGGTTTTGAGAAGTTATTGCCAATTATAACAATAGCATCGAGTACCGGCAATTTACAAGATCGATTCTCACAACGGGCGGTCATGATACTCATCTCAATTATCTGGTTTATGAATTGACCTTTGCATTCTTCAGTGATTCCAGAGGACGATGATGTATAGAACGCGGGACGATCAAGTGCTCGTCTAGCTTGGCTCGTCCACCCAAGAAAACCAGTGGGTCTAAATCGCATTTATCCCTAAATTGCTTGGTATATTTTGACACAATAATCCTCTTATTTAGTTCATGTATAATATCAAGCTTATGTTATGATGCCTTTGTACTGTAAACAACACACGTGCAGTTTTCGTCCATTTTTAGTAATAGCAATGTCACGCCAAAACGAATCAAGCTATTTCCATGAAAGTCACAAAATAAGTAAGAGACATGTGTGGCATTGTATTGCACTTATTAAGATTAGATACACTGTTGACTATACATTTTTGATATTTTGTTCAAACATGGTATAAATCATTCTGGGGTACCCTGTATTACAGTCAATTACTTTCAATTGCGGTTACATACACAAATGTATGGTGGAAATGTAACAGATTCTGCAGCAGTTGGAAAACTTTTGGGCATTTTGAATTCCATATAATTTGTCTCCTAATAACTTCTGTGCAAACCCGACTACCTAATTAGATGGAAAATATTCTGCTCGTAATGAAGGTGAATATAGCAGTTTTGTACGGTCACGCATAAAAAAGTTACGCACAAAATAATTTTTTGTCATCAAATAAAACTATTTTCCCAAAGATGTACAATTATGCTATATTCAGTTTTATAATCTAGACCCTCAGAGCAAAATCCTGTGCAAAAATCAGACAATTTGGTTGTGTGGTTTAGGAAATACAGGCCTTTGAAGGTCAAAATTGGCACATAATTGCGCCCTCAACGGTGAAAATCACACACATTTACCTTAAAAGTCCTGGCAAAAGAGTTATCTTTGTGATTTCAGCCATTTTAAAAATGTTGTAAAGAAGCAAATATAGCAATTATGACCCTGGATTTTTAATATTTTGCATAAATGAACATTAAATAAACAAAAACAATACATCTCATGCCTTCTTTGGCTTTATTCCCACAATTATCGCTTCGTGAATATGCAAATTTATGACAAAATCAGGATTTTCCTTAAAATGGGGTAAAAATGGCCAATTTTGTGATTCTTTAAAAGGCTGTATCTTCGCAACGGATTGTCCGATTTGGTTGATTCAAAAGGTTTTTAAAATCATTTTGCAGAAGGAACAATCGTGACAGAAAAAGTAATTCCAGGGTTGGGTTTGGAATTTTCATGTGACCACCCTAGTATAAGTAGGGGATTAAGTCTCTCCAGACTGTACAAAGACAAATCTTGAGTGACATATTTTGGAGATTGCCTCATGCGCCAAGAAGAACCAGATTAATCTAGAGAAATAATGGTTCATACTGGTCGCGGCAAATCTGTGTCAAGAGTGACTAGTGCGACTAAAGTAACTGTAAATCCGTCTGTTGTTAATCTAACTATGGACATATAATATTAGAAGGTTTATTTCTAAAAGTTCCTCTAATGTACAAAATTAATGCGCTTGTTTTTATAAATATTTAGTGTTATTTTCATATCAAATAATATTTCGTTCACTACTGATGGGAGCACGGTTGTTTTGTATTGTTGCTTTAAATACTCTTAACCTCGCCTATCTGCCTATCACTTCATTTTCCACGAAAATCTAAAATATATAGCAAACCTCATTTAGGCCCGTTTAGATCCATTTATCCCGGGGGCACTCACTAAAAATGGGTGACGGGGCTGTGCGGCCACATTGACCCCCATTTTTCAACTACCTCTCGCCCATTGACCCCCTTTTTTATTTTACTGAACTCCCTCTCACCCATTGACCCCCTTTTTTGTTTTCCTGTCGCCAAAAGACCCCCTTTTTTCAAAAATTTTGGGGAAATTTCTGATAATCTCCCACTAAATGACCCCGTTTTTTCAGTATTTTCCCTCAAATTTTTCAAAAATTGTCTAATTATGATGAATTTTTGAAATTTTTCTATCAACTTTAATATCTTGACCCAAACTTTTTCCCAATCTCACTGAATGAACCCCTTTTTTGGTCAGATTTCCCCGGTCTCACGGAAAGACCCCCCTTTTGGTGGCCTTCTCACTGAAAGAACCCCCTTTTTCAGTGTCTAGGCTCTCACCGAAAGACCCCTAGTTTCGAACTGCTGTCCGCACATCCCCGTCACTTCCAAAGTCGAGCCCCCCCCGGGCCATTTATCGTCTACGGCATTTTTATGCAGTGTCATTGACTTTATGCCTGTGCTGTTGCGTAATCAAGTGTGGCGTATCATTTACAAATGTATAGTTTGAATGATAAATGTACTATGGGGTACATTCTTTGTTTTGAGACCCTAATCGCGGATCTGCGTGGATACTCATTTTACTTTTCATAAACCACCCTAAATCTGCCTTTTCTTTCACGCGGATGCTTACAAGTATAATTCTGAGTGCCCCACGGAATAAGGTGCCAAACGATTAAAAATATTTTACCATGTACATGATTCGATAAACTAAAATTAATAAAATAAAATGTGCCTTTAAAATGAAGTTTTACTAAAAGAAATTTACTTGATATTAGCAGAGGGATATGATTGATCGTAAATAAATGAAACCGTGCTGATCATAGCAAATCAGCACGACTCCCTAACTCAGACACAAGTTATTGAACTAAAAGACACGTAACTTTATATGCAAACTCACGATTTGGAGAAATATTCTTGATTAAAACTGTATATTAGGCTTAAGGTCAATTCTATCAACCTCCATCTTTAACTACAAAATACATGTCACCTCATTTGTCGCCATCTATTCCACTATACTTTTTTTTTGCTATGCTGCCTTACTTGCTGCTTATTTCAGGTGTTTTTTCCGCGCCACGACAGCTCTCCATACAGCTCTATATCCTCTTGTCCTGCGTCTCAGTTCCCAATGCTTCCAGTCCAGTATCCCACTTGAGCACATCTACATTTATACAATAACAGTCTTCATCAGCTTGGCTACAGGTTCACTCTTACGCCTGACGCAGTGTCCAGTAAAGTATGCCCTTCTTTCGCGGATCTTCTCTGAGAGTCTTGAAAGTTCTCCGTACATAATTCACCTTCTACGACTGGATGATTCATAATATACGTCAACATTTAACATATCAAATCTAAAAAAGCAACTAATAACAAGCATGTTTTACTCAACTAAATGGTCTTTTTATGGTGATTTCAAAGATACTAATTATGACCTTGACTATTTAAAAACCTCGTTACACCTTTTCTATTATTATAGATGGTGTCTGCAGAGTTTCTATTCATTGAATACTGTGATTAGAGAAGTTACTCATATCTTATAGTTCATCAACCATCAGAAGCATTATCTGACGGAGACGTAGCGATATTGGTCCGAGGAGGGGGCACAGGGTCTGATTGAGAAGGACACCGGACATTTTTTCAATGGAAAAAACAATTCTATTGGGGCATATGCCCCACTCCCGCCAATCGGCTCCCTGATTCTATTAGACCATATTGATTTTGTTTAGAAAATGTTGTAGGTTCCATTTTAATTAATGATCATTTTGACTGTTTTGTTGTCTATATAGCAATGGCGTCAATTGCTTTAACGTTCATGGTGGGGAACAAGGCAGCAAGCTTACGTTATATCCTCTCAAGTCCCCTACAATATCCAAAAATAAAACCAATGGAGTTTATTCATGACAGACATATAAAACCAACTACGGGATTCAACGTGAGAATGAACTACAAGATCATATTCCACTTAGTACTCTCGTTCCCATCCCGTTACAAGCAAATGTAAATTTGAAAAGCGATTTTTTGTTTTACACATCGTGTCTAATAATATGTCGTCCCGTTGTCCCGGGTCTGTTTTCACTTAGTATCTAGAGCGTTGTTTTACATGTAATTTGTGTAGCTGTGACATTCAGAGTTTTTAGACCTGCTAGACATTGCGGAAATATATTAAATAAATTCAAGAGCTATGCTTTCATTTGAGAAAGCGGATATTGTCTTTCTGGCTGGCAATAAGTGTATGGATGATAACCTCACGAAGGAGCATTGTGTTATATAGGGTCCACAACTTATAAGTTCCCCCCTAATACTTTTTTAATAAATCAGAAAATATTTTACAAAATGTACAATGTAAAAAGTTACGTGTAGACTTATTTGTTTTACACATGTGGACCAATTTATAGCGTCACGCGTCATTGCATTCAGTCACAATGGTTAGTAAAAAAGAGACCGTTTTGAAAGTTGCACATGAGTCCATAGCAGTCAGGTTTTTTTCCTAACAAACACATGGATAGGCCCGACCTACTGTATTGTTTGAGAGCTGACTCCTATGGACTTAGATGCTTTTTAACAACGTTAAAAATGGTCTATTTTTTCACATAATGAACCATTGTGACTGAACGCAATGACGTGTAACGCTATAATTTGGTCCATTCGTGTAAAACAAATAAGGCTACACATACGTTTTACACTTTTACATTTTGTAAAATATTTTTGATTTATTAAAAAAAGTATTAAGGGGGGAACTTATAACTTGTGGACCCTATATATAACCCCTTACATAATTATATGAATTATCACTATCGTCATTCTCTTCTTGGAGATGACACCATTTCTATCATTTGACATATTAGAAGCAAAGATGTTCACCTCATTTCAGATGGATGAAAAAAATAAACCAGGTAGATTTCTTACATATCAAATAGGATCAAATTGGTACTTAACCTGTTTCTTTCGGAATATATCACTGGTGGAGCATGAAATAAAGCAACATGCTGCCTTTCCCCACGGGCGTATGGTACATTATACATGCAGTTACTTAATGAAAACGTGATGAGAGATGATTTATAGTTATAATAAAAATAAAACAGATAATTAATTAATCATACAGCTGAGACATTACAGATTCATGTAAAATGTATTATTTTGTCTTTAATAAACGGTTTTCGGCTGAAGCACTAGTTGTTTATGTTAGCAGTACAGCTATGACAATAACAAAAAGGTACCAAGGTACAGAAGTCAGAATTTTGGTGATATTTACGATCGCCCGGATGAGCAAATCACTGAATGGGCCTTTACAAGATGACATTTATTCATCAGTTCATACAGAGATAAAAAAAAATATAAAAAAAGCTTGCAGGATTGAACGTGATGATGAATTGCAAGATTCTCATCTCGTTACAAAGAAATTGGAATCCGAAACTCTTAGTTTTGTCATATCGTGTCAAATAACATGAATAATATGTTGACCCGTTTTCATTTCAAAACGAGAGCAGCCTTCTTTTACAAAAGAGGTTTTTCAAATGACATTTTTAAGATAGAAGTGTAACAACTACGTATCCTCGGAGACATGTAATATAATATTGCACACACGAACTTTCCTCATCAGGAGATTATATCAGTTCAGATATTTACATGTAGAAATTGTGTTCCTGCCAGATTGACCAATAACATGAATAATGGAAGTAGAAACTAAATGTTAAACGAGTAAACAAAATATGTACGAAGGTTTAGGTTTGGTTTTAAAACACCTTTCAGCTATTCATTGCAGATGACGTAATTTTGATCATTTTAAATATTAGATCGTGTCAATTCGAGTTTTACCCTGATTAAACGAATATCTTAAGAAAATATACACTGTACTACAGAATTTCGAATAACATTCAAAAGTATTTATAATATTTCTGTAAAGCTATAATGTACGATTTCCATAAAATTTTAATAAAATAAAAATGCTGAAATATTATTAGTTATACCGTCAGGAAAAGTTTCTGTCCATTTTAAGCCAAAAATAGGGGTAACGTGAAAAAAAAACTTGACCATTTTGACATGTTAACGTGCAGTTCTATGTACGACTTAAAATATCCGAATACAACAATACGTTAACATTTCCCTTGTCTTGAGCTGACAAACTCAACGAATAGGGCTGAATCCATTTAGGTGTAAGTTAAGACATGTGTAAGCATTACAAATATACCAAAAACACATGGTTGAAAAAAAATTATAATTCAATCGAATGTGAACTTGATTGTAGAGTGATATAAATCGAGGTTCAATGTGCATTTTTATAGCTTTTTCAGGCAATACGCTAGTTGGCAGCCTCTTTGTTATGACCCTGCAGTTAAATGAGGCTTATGAATAATTAAGTAGCTATTGTACTACACTGCTCGGACGTTTTATGTGCACAGTTTGAAGTACGTGTGGATAAAGTGATTTTTGACTATCTGACGTAAAACTAGTGCCATTAGCTTCTTTTTCTTTCATTGTTTCACCGCACATTCTTAGAAAAATATAGATTTAGAATATGTAAAAATATTAGGAAACTCCGAGAAATTAACTTTTCAAAAAGTTCTTTGCGGACACCCTGTACAAAGACTATATAACAGGACTGATGTTTGCAGGAATGCATACCAGTTGCGATATCTATTGCCATTGAGTGTAATTCAAGGAATGCATAACAGGTGTTGAAGGAAGACAATCATGTGGCGTCCTAAAAGAAATCTATTGCCAGTGAAGATAATACATGTACAATTAAGGAATGCATAACAGGTTTGGAGTAAGGAATACGCCTGGCGTTCTGAAAGAAATCTATTGTCACTGAATGTAATACAATGAATGCATAACAGGTGTTTGGAGGAAGGCAATCCTGTGGGTTCCTCAAAGAAATCTATTGCTAGTGAAGATAATACAAGGAATGCATAACAGGTGTTTGGAGGAATGCATACCAGTGGCTTCTGTTGTATGTGGATATAATTGGGGTGAATGTAATGCAAAGAATTCATAACAGGTGTGTTTTGAATTTTCTGTACATTATGGTCAAATTATCGTGTTTGGAATTACCATGAAAATTGGGTAATTGTTGCTATTATTAGTATACACTGTTTTAGATTTATGCACATGTTGTAAAATGTGACTATCCACGACAAAAAAGGGTCTTTATGTCGGCAGAGCAAGGTATGAGATATAGTCCAATAAACATCTTTACAAAAAACAATAGAAAACAAAGAATTTCCCAACGTGTTTATTAATTAGTATGTTTCAATCAAGCAAAAAGGATATATGCAATATGTGTAAAGGTTATTTTGAAGAGAATTTGCCTGGATATCTCAAAAATTGAAAACGTTGACAATACAGCCCATTTGTGGTTGACGAGCATAAATGTACAGGCTGTATCGAAATGATTGGTACCCATCAATGTTAATGCTTATTGATAAACCTGCATCGTCCAAATACAGCATTAGATACTCTTGTAATCACTAGAATGTATAGTTTATGACGTGTTATACAATTAATCTACAAACTATTTGGATTTTATTTAGAATTTTGATGTGTTAAACTCATCCATTATCAATGAAAAATGATGGGTACCAATCAGTTTGATACAGCTTGTACAATAAATTGTGTTTTAGCATCAAATCTCTGTTTTATCTACATTTTTTTATTTGAGTTATAATAACTCAATATCTGTTTGTAGCTTCTGGGCATAAAATTGTTACCAAATATATGTTATGCTCAATCGATAATGACTCGACATGTCGCTAAGGAAATATAACGATGCCAACAAAATCATGTATGTAAAAGTCTCAAAGCCCCTAAAGACATTATACGACACCACATTAAAGTGGTTTTCGTTCATCTATAGACAGATTAACACATCAACTACCGGATTTGAAGTAATAATGAATTGCAGTATCATATTCCACTTCTATTCCTTTACGATACTTACGATACAAGGGAATGTAAACTTAAGGGATCTAGAATGAGCGTTTATGGCGTTTCGACAGTATTTTTTGTGGGATATGAGAGCACCTCAGACGTATCGAATTGCATTCTGAATACGAAGCATGTCTTTCTGATATCAAATAATTTTCATTTTTTGAAATTCACGATATAATACAAATTTTATGACAAATTATTAAAATTTGATATTTTTCAAATTTTTGATATATAACAGTCCTCGAAATAAATTTTATAAATCTAGTGATATATTCTTAAAGTGTATGTAGCTGGGAGAAAAAGCCGACGATCAATTGTAAATTTTGACCTTTTATATTGAAGATATGGATTTTTTTCCCAAAAGGACCTTTTTTTTGGTGTTATGGGGAAAAAATCCATATCTTCAATACGAAAGGTCAAAATTTTCAATTGATCGTCGGCTTTTCATCCCACCTACATACACTTTTAAGTATAAATCATCAGATTTATAAAGTTTACTTCAAGTTCTGTTAAATATCAAAAATATCAAATTTAATGATTTGCCATAAAATGTGTATTAAATTGCGAATTTCAAAAAATCAAAATTATTTGATATCAGAATGACATTCTTCGTATTCAGAATGCAATTCGATATGTCTGATGTGCTCTAATGCCCCACAATAAATACTGTCCAAACGTTCATATCCCTTCCCTTAAGGGTAGCAACTATTATATATTGATTTGGATAAAGAAAATCGGGTGTTTATTTTTTGACCACTTCGACCAACGTCTACCCTTAAAACGTCTACCCTCGTCTACCCTTAAAACGTCTACCCTCGTCTACCCTTAAAAAGTTGTTTATACCACGTCGTGTCTATTAAAATGATTCCCAATATTTCCTTACCAACTAGATCTTTGTTTTACATGTCTAAATGTTTTGAATTTGATATAATTGTAAACAATCAATACTTTCGCAGACGTACTACGTCGTAAGCTACCAGGCATCATATATTAGAGTAAAATATTGAAGCATAAAATGAAGATATTCATTGGAGTGAAAATTAGAGCATTAAATTGATTTATTATGATAAAAGGTTTGTCAATACAATTGCAAAATCTTATATTCTCAATAATGTTGGTTCCTTAAAGCTATACTACATGTGACTTTGGTCTCTATAAATCAAACTACATTATGTGCAGGAATCAATCATGAAAGGCTTCGACATGCTAATAAACTTACTTTAGGTCCCAGCGTAGCAGGTAGTAATTTTAAAAATGCCTACCGTTTCAGTTTCTATATTTTTCTGTTCTTTGTCTGCTGAAATGAAACTTGATTAGCAAATTATTTGAATTGATTTATTTTTTCATCTAATGTGTTGCGATCTACGATCATAATTGTGGTATGTCGTATTGCTGACAAAAAAGATCTGCACATTAATAACATACAAACCCAGCATACAAACATGCCTAGTATTGGTTTGGCTGTCTTTTAAATTTCTTCTGTCATCTGGAACAAATCTCAAAGTCGGCTTAATTTTATATGACATCCAGTACCCCAGACTAAACGCTATGGGATAGGAGATCGACATTATCCCCCGGCATTATCCAATATCATCGATCACCACCTTTCCACCCATAAGAACGATCTAGTTCACTGGCATAATTTCAAGCGCTCTCAATTTCCACACAGTCTGAAATTGATAGTTGTAGGGCTGCGGCAGTTGCTTTGTAAATAGAAGTTTCATTTATCAGTGTCCCGATGCGACTCCTAAATTTAGATTGTAGTCAACGGAGAGAACAGAAGAGAGGAAAAGACAATAAATTGAGCTTGAGCAAATGTAGCGTACAGAACATTAATGTGAAATGGAATAAAAATAGAACGAAGTAATTTGTTTTGTAGTGAGTGGAATATCTACTTAAACGCGAATAAGTGCTCTTCTTGTTTGTCTTAGGAGCTCTCAGGCTATGTGTATAAAACTAGGCTTTAAACACGGCAATTCAGAATTTGGTTCTCTTTGCAATGCAATGTTAAGGGGAAATGTTAATGTTAATCAAAATGTTGTTGCAAATATCCTTGTAACTTGCATAAGGATGTGGCACCGCATAAGGTAAACAAATATATTCTAAAATATCTCTGAATGTCAATTAAAAGATTGGACAGGTGTTTTTCTATCTTACATAATATCTTATACCCCTGTTAAACTTTCATGTCGCCGCAAGCGACATGATGTATCGTCCAATGACTTGACTGATTGTGTACGTATATCTATAATGTCCGTGCGTCAGCATAATCTTGCAATCAATAGAGATGTAGAAGCAGATTACGAATTACGCATAACTAATCATTTAATAGTTCCCATTGTTTCTGGTTGTTTTTTAAATATTATTCATATTATAGCTTCCGTGTTTGGTTCTCTATCCCAATAACTAGCCCAAGAAAGTGCAACACCTTCTTTTGTGGAGGTCGGGAACCGATCAGCTTAACATGATTCGCTGTGTTCCAGGAGGCAATCATACAAATCTTTGTTTTGATTGGTTAGATGTAATACAACCGAGTACAGAAACAGATTAGTGTAACAATGAGATGCTCAAGAAGAACAAAAGTCTATTGTATCTTTGTCATTATACATAAAAAGAACGTTAGCTTTACAATGAGTGGAATGAATGACAATATTCTTTAGTAGGATCATTCACCAATGACGTGTGAGGTTTTCAAAGCTTAGGGCTAAACTAGCACAAATACATGTCACATTGCAGTACCATTATTTATGTATTAAAAGTAAGCATAAAACAATTGTATTCATTTTTGATATTGTACAACGATAATATCATAATGCAAACGATTGAAAATATCAAAGTTGAAGACTATCTAAGTAAGACGGTTATCTTTTGTACTCTCGTACGACTTAAAATATTCAATAGATTTTCATCAGTGTTAAATTAAACAAATGAAAGCTTAGAGAAAGTGAGCGACTAAATGCCAATTTGGCTCGCATTTCGTAATGTTTGTTTGTGCAGTGGTCCTGAACAGTGCACATATCATTTAATTAATTAAAAGTGCTATATTTTAGTTCAAACTGCGATATTTTAGTTTATAACTTTATTACTGTATTGAAAACAATTAAAATTTGAAAGTTGCAAAGAGAAACAATTCCTGCACAAGTTAACTCCTTAAACTTACTTTGTTGGTTCTTTTCTTCGTATTCCCAAACTACATTCACTGCAAATATACTTTACTCAACATTGAGCAAAAAGGTCACGACTCAACAGTTGAGTAAAAAATTACAGTGTTCATAAACATTTTTAACTGTTAAACAACATGAACAATACGATCCTGTTCCTTTCTTGTGTTTTTAGCGCGCCAAAGTAATAAACCAGGTAGAAACATTAATTTGGTTCATGTAACTTATTTTCATGAAGTTAATAAAAAGTATTTGACCAAAATAATGAGGATACGTTTTACGTTATGATAGATTGCATATAAGGTATTATGACGACGCACATAGCTAGCTATAAACACAAAGATAATCACTTTATGGGGAGAAGGGGGAATTAACACGAACACACCCGACGAGAATGTGAAGCATTCTTTCGATTTGAATTAATGTACCCATTATGTTAACCTAATAATCAGATTAATATCTTTTGAATTTTCCTCGGTTCACTTTATAGGCTAATCTTAAATTTATCCTCTGCGCTCATTTTAGTTTTAGACTTATCACCTTACCCGCGGATAGGGTGGCCGGTCTATCTACGGGGGTATTGGAGGGGGGAGGGTATTGTTGCCCAACGGTACTTATATGTTGTTTTGATATATTGAGTTTAAACTTGATATCAGATTAAATTTATTTAATTTCTATATTTAGCCAAACAATCGCATGTTTGAACTTTTTCTTACGTAAACACCTAGTTGTTTTTTACCAGTATTTACCCATTTGGGTTTGGTAAGAAGTCCATAGGGGGAGGGGGTTGTTGCACATCTAGTAAAGCCTGTAACAAGCATACGTCAGTAAGACATAGTAAACAATGCCATTATACAAACCCTATATGCGATCCCATTCCTTAACTATAACACCACCCTGCATCCGGGGGGCTGCATCATCATGATCATACTAGTTTGGCATTATACACTATACATTTGACCGAAAGAGTTCAGGAGAGGTGAAGTGAATGAATTAAAACTGAAGAAACATGAACGATATAGAACCTTGATTATGACAATGGGAAGCATTGCTATAGAATATACATTGCTTTACCTAAGGCCAATTTCGACTCGGAAAAGCTGATTCCAATAGCAATACTCCTGCAAAATGACCTATGCTTTTAAAGTTCTCCAGATATTTAGAAGCCTTTTCATGATGACTTATTAACAGAAACCTTGCATGTCATCAAGGCAATGTATGGAAAGACTACTAATGTACAGGGTGTATCAAAATTAAGTATACAGTTTGAAAAATGCCGCTAGATTAAAAAGTATGAGAGCTTTGGTATACATTTTCTAGTTGATAACTTAATCAACATCTTGTCCTCCTTCAGCTGAAAAATCACTGGCGTGTGACCATTAATAAGGATTTGGTGGCTACTTTTGTGAACCGAGTACAAAAAGCAGTTGCGCGAAGTCAATTGGGTTTAAATGCCCAGTGCTTGCTATTGTTGTGCAGCCAAGAGAAACATGCAGGTGTAATCATTTGTCCTCATTGTTAGGGTTCCAATCCTGTGCATATGTGAGTTACATAACACGTGACTTTTGGTATATCTGGGCAACTATCTTCTTACATATGCTAGGTTTTACTTGACAAGGAGAATAGCAACATTAAAAAGGACATTCCACAGTACACGCCAGTGCAAAGGACCTTCCTTGTTGCAGAGTACCATCACACCCAATGTCCAGAAGAAATGCCGTCGAAATGGACTTGGAATACCATCTGCAACCTTTAACAGAATAACTCGTTTAGACTTGCGATTTTATCCCTATCAGATGATAAGGAGACATCAACTTCAGCAAGCAGGTCACCAACGTCGCACTGTGTTCTGTGTGTGGCTTCTTGCCCGTCCTCTACGTTTCCTGGAAGATTTCATCATTGGCGATGAAGCAGGGTTTGCATTAAATGTTTTCACAGGTCCTGCTGCAGACCTTTATGAACTTCAGAGACACATAAATGCACAAGTTGACATTCTCAGGCAGGACATACCTCTCATTAGACGTGGTGTGAACCCCATGTTGAGAAGAGCCGAAATAATCTGCATACAGAAGATTTGTGGCCATGTGGAAGACTAAGACTAAAACTGTCAATAACTCTAACAGTAAAGAAAGTGGTAAGACTTGTTTGTGATTTGTATGTTGTTTTGATATTAACTGACTTCGCGCAACTGCTTTTTGTACTCGGTTCACAAAAGTAGCCACCAAATCCTTATTATTGGTCACACGCCAGTCATTTTTCAGCTGTAGGAGGACAAGATGTTGATAAAGTTATCAACTAGAGAATTTTGACCAAATCTAGCAGCATTTTTCAAACTGTATACTTAATTTTGACACACCCTGTATTACACTTAAACTGAATGTTTGATGACGTCGCATAAAATCCATCATTAACACATTAAAACAGGTGCCATTTCTGCAACATGACAGTTCGAAACATGATAAAGCAAATTTATCAGCATTGTGTATAACAATGATGGTATACCGTCGTATCTTTCATTAATAATTTAAAAAAAAGAACGTTTAAACTAATCAAATATTCAAAGCTAACGATAAATAGAGCGCCTCCGCCTAATGTCTTTAAAAGTATTTCACATTAGAGTTAGTTTGCCTTCAAGATACACACTTCCTGATGGAACCAGGCTCAAAACAAAAGTATCGTTCATTAAATGACATTTAAAAAATACAAATAAGTTACATTCATTCAATGCTGCCAATACATGTATAACTTCCTTGTATTTCATTAGGCAGAGGCGCCCTATTTAACGTTAGCTTCGAACATTTAAATTATAGGGAGGCCCATTCACCACTGCATCTTTCACTGAAAAACTTGCATGTTTTGAATCGCCGTAAAATCGTAACAAAAAATCGATTCGCTGTAATTTTTTTTTTCTGTGCAAATAAATATTATTTCTGTATCCTTGCCAAATTTTAGCTTCATTGATGGCCGGAAAGTATTTTAATTATTATTATAAACATTGCTAATAATTCTGTCAGCACCAGTGTGACCACTAGATCGGTCAATTATCTCCCCGTAATTCCCCCGTTGCTCCTCACACACAGTATCGGTCAATTAATGCCTGGTTAAAATCCCAAATATAACCATGTTTTCTATTGGTCGGCGCAAAGAAGTTATTTTATTTAGGCCAATCATATTTGGCGTACTAAACGTTAAGGGGACGCCAATTCATTCACAAAACCTGGAAGGTCGTAGGTCACTCCGATCCGAAGTTACAGCCTGAGAAACACGCCGGAAAAATTTATCAAAATTGAAAAATAAATCTCAATATTTTTCCAGTTTTCAATTGTGCCTTCGATATGAAGGTTATACCATGCAAATGCTGACATATTCTAGATATGTCTTGTGGATTTTCGCTACGATAGCAGTAGAAATGTTTGTGCGCCAGCCAAGGGTGAAAATAAGTGGGGGACGGGAGCCGTTTAGCCCCCAGAAACCCTGAAATGGCCCCTGGTCCCATCTAAATTTAAGCTGACCAGGGACACTTTTCTTCAGAAACTGGCCCCTGGTCACTACACCCAAAAATTCAATTCCATAGCCATTATGCATGATTAACTTATTCAGAACAAATAATGGGCCCTTGTTGATTAGAAGTGGCCCCTGGTTCCATGTTGAATGAAGTGCACCAGGGGTCATTTTGTGTAAAAAGGAGCCCCTGGTTCATCATTTCTTATTTTCACCCTTGGCGCCAGCCATTAGAAGTCAGGATGGGAGAGAAATTTTTCCATGAGAAATCGAAGAATCCATCATGTCGCCTATGGTTGCGTCGAGACGGCAAGGTAAGCTGATCAATCTCATTTCTTCCGATTTTGACACTCTAAATGTGAAATTTACCATTCAAAATATTGAGTTTAGTTGATACTGATACTTATGATGATAATATTTAGCGTTTAAATGAAACATAATTCATAGAAAAAGCATAAATTCTGGGGTTTACCGGCTGAGTAGAGCCTTATTTTACCTGTGTATAGTCGCCGTAAACAATGGTTAATTTCCACAGTACAGGAGGGTTTGTTTTGATTGTGGTACACGTACGGAGATGCAGTGACATCATTAATGACTCCCTAGCTTAGTAAATTATGGTACAATAACACGATTGGGTCAGAGGGTGGTAAATACGGGTGTGGAAGTGGTTGGGCCAGGGGTTGCAGGTCATAACATTTTATTACTGAATAATTATTCAAATATTTAAATGTGCATTTTATGTCTTTATAAAGTTATGGAAACACATACTTTTTAATTTTAAACTGCCTTTTAAAATTAAATGTGTTTGGTCATGTTTTTTGGTCAAAAAAAAAAAGATAAAAAAAAGAAGAAAGTTTCGAAAATGTTTTTAAAATAGACTGATGTGATAAATACGCCTAAATTTATATGATAATAACAGAGATTAGATTTTAAACAAGTCAACATTACGTTTGGGAATTGGAAAGAACCTTCTGTTAAATCATGCAAGACTCAATTACAAATCTCTACATCCCTTTCTTCTTGTCTATTGATATTTTGAATAGTGTTTATCTTTCCCTAATAGATAGCGCCCTGATCGATTCTTCCTGCATATCAATATGCTTCATTTACATTACATTACAGAGATCGGACACTAATCCCTACCATAACAAACCGTGTATAGACTCTACATGCAAATACAGGTGATATAACAGGTCTATATTACAGGATTAGATTAGTAAACTATGATCTATTTGCAAGTATTATATTGATTGAGCAGGAAAGATTTGATACTATTTTTTTGTATAGTAGTCTAGTTGCCGGCGTGCGTTATTTCTTTCTGCAACCATAATGGGCCACAATGCGATAACACATAGTACATACATGTAATTAATAGGCCTATGAGGCTAGATATAAAACGAGTTTATTACCATTATTATTTCCTCTTACTTAATAAAATAAAAAGAAATCGATAGAATTAAAATTCTATAACGGTTTACCTGGGGTTCGAACCCACAACCTTTGTATCCATAGTCTAATGCCTACACGACTGTGCTATGATTCGTTGTGCCAGAAAGGTGTTTGTTTATGATACTTATTGATTACGGAATAAACTGCATACACACAATATACTATTACTAGTATAATAAATACGAATATAATCCTAACCCTAACCCTAATCCCTAACCTAACCCTAACCCTAACCCTAACCCTAACCCTAACCCCTAACCCTAACCCCTAACCCCTAACCCAGAAAGGTGTTTGTTTATGATACTTATTGATTACGGAATAAACTGCATCCACACAATATACTATTACTAGTATAATAAATACGAATATAATCCTAACCCTAACCCTAATCCCTAACCCTAACCCTAACCCTAACCCTAACCCTAACCCTAACCCTAACCCTAACCCTAACCCTAACCCTAACCCCTAACCCCTAACCCCTAACCCCTAACCCCTAACCCTAACCATAAGACCCTAACCCTGACAATAATGAACCTTGCCTCGGACTATGCGGTTAGTGATATATTGCGGCCCATTATGGTTGCAGAAAGAAATTATTTATGTCCTCTTTTGCACAATTACTGTATTTTTGTGGGACCTGAATTTTAAATTTTTATGATGATGACATAGACTCGCTTGCCAGTCCTATATACGCCGTACCTATGTATATTGAGGACTGGCTTACGCCATTTTGGATGTCAATGGGAAATACACACTTAACGATTTGCGCCGGTTAGAAACTTCATCAATGTATATAAATGTGGTACCAACTGTATTGTGCTTGATAATTTAAGACTCGGTTGAAACAAAATTAAGGATCGAAAGCATTTAAGTGTCCAAAAGGCAAAATTATCGTCAAAGTTCTGCTGAAATCGGCACCCTTGCGAAGGGTTCAGTATTCGAATCGGGAACGAAAATATCCGATCTTTGCGATCAAAAACACAAAATTACAACTTTAAACATACTATTGGCAAAAGACATTATTACCAAACAATATAGAATAGAAAATTTGACATCATTTCCTCAAAATAATGAAAAAATTTCCTCACTAGACATCGAAAAAGTACGCAATCCAATTCCCGTTCAAACGCGTGGGAAACTGAAAGTGCATAATCGTGACTAATGATGACATGTATGATGCAAACTCATAGGTGTTGTGCGTTTGGCAAGTTGGGAGGGTGGGGTTCAAAATGACCCCATAGGATTATAAAATTGCTCAAATACCTCTTTCAAATATATCAAATTATTTACATAAATAAACAAAAACAAACAAATAAATAAATAAATAAATAAATAAATAAATAAATAAATAAACGAAAAAAATTTAACAAATTTTAGCGTAGCATTAAAATCATAAATATAACCAATGCTGGCAGGAGGACTCGAACCAACGATATTGATATCAGCAGTCTGATGCTCTACCATTGAGCTAAATGACAGCATCTAGTGATGAGAGTCGAGTTTTTAGCTTATACAGTGTTTGTCTGTGATAATGTCGCCTCGTGAAAGAAAGAAATATAAAATCTCAATTTGTAATTTAAATTTATTTGATAATTTTCTAACCTATATTTTCTTTCGAGCAGGGACAAATATTTCCCCTTTTATCTAATTTGACCGCTATATAAGAATCTATTTCTTTTATTACTGATTTAATTCCGCGATTTGTTCCATTAAGCAATATCAAAGATTAATGTCACACATCTCACAACAGACATTTAGTTGGTCTAGTGGTCTTGCACAGTGCTGTTTAACCGGGAGGTACCGAGATCGATTCCCACCTCTGCCTGCAATTTTTTTTAAAGACTGGGAAATAATAACCTGACATTCGCCGCTGACATTCGTACTTCAGAAGCGGAGTTATAACTTGTTAAACTTTGCTCCTTCCGTAAAAGGGTACATTATTTTGGCACTACATTATTTCTTTTTTTTTTTTTTCACATTGCTGGTATTAAATATCAAATGGTAATAATTGGCGGTCACTTCAAATCATCCCCAACTGAACTAGGTTCAGGAATTTCCTCTCATTGTTAACTGTTGGTTAACCCACCACTTGAGAATAAAGGACTATGATAGGTGCAACAGGATTACCTACGGGATTATCTCAAGGATATAATTCTGTTCTCCATCCTTTTCTTACATCTTATCTGATATGTGCTAGTGTCAATGGTTATTGTTAAAAGGCAATAAGGCGTGTAATTGCAATATTTCCTCTGAATAGGAAAGACTCTCTACATCGAGTTATGTATGCTGGTGGTTCGCAATACTGTTATTTAAGAGAAGGTATCTTCCAAATCCAAATTCAAATGAAAATGTTTTTCTAATCAAATCAAAGTCAGATTAAAATCTTGACTTAAGGTTAAAATTTAATTTCTGCTGTTAATGTAGGCCTATTTATAAAGACTCTATATTATCATTTGACATTTTACTTTGTATAAAATGCTTTGAAAAAATTGTCGGTAAGATGATTAAATAAAATTAATATTTATTTTAATGTCGTCCTATTTTCCTGAAGGTCAAAAAAAAAAAGGTTTGTCTCAGAGCTCACGAGAAATTTAAAACAAATGCGAAATGCAATTTAAAAAAAAAATTTTTTTATTCCCGACTTTTTTTCATGGTATTTTGAGAAAAAAGTCTGATTTTCGCCGATTTTTTCTGGAAAAAACTATTTTTTGAAATAAAAAAAATTCCGCATTTGTTTTTTGTCAAATCGTGGGATTTTACAAACGCGCGCGCAAGCTTTGAGACGAACTTTTTTTTTTGGCCTAAGGACTACATGTACATCAATTTTTTATTTTTAGATCGTACACTCACTCAGGTTCTGTTATTTTTATTTTCTTATTTTCTTTTTATTAAGGCCTAAAAAATTGTTTGATTGGCGTAACGTAAAGGAAAATCAGGGTAGGTCGGTTGGCAATTTTTTTTATATTATTTTTTTACACATGCGTTTTAAGCTGTAAATTCATGAATTATTTTTTTGTAAAAATTTTTTTTAAAGTCTATGGTCGGGCCTATTTTTAGGATCGGTCAGGTTACGCCAATCAAACAATTTTTTTAGGCCTAATGGTAAAGATGGCTATCATTTTTTGTAGATGTTTTACTTATTTTGTTTTTATTATCATTTTAATCAACAGCAAATTTTCTCTTGACAACGTTGAAACATGTACAACAGTGCTTCTCCTTCGTCGTGACTTCCTTGTCATCAGAAACATACACATCAGCTCACGATGATTCCACCAGTTCAGAGTTATACCGTGGCTCCAACTGTTTCAATTGCCAAACTCAAGTGGGAGGACCCTACGACAGCTACAGTTGAAGATCTCCTGATCATCTCCATTGCAATGACTCGGTATCGTCGATTGGTAAAACATTACAGCGCATGGGCTATACGGAACGGCACAAACCAAGCCAAGGCACTTGAAAACTAAAATCTCTTTTGCTGGAGCTCCTTCAAGAATATTGATCCTGGCATGTTCTTCTTCCAGTGACGAAGACAATTTGGAGTTAGCAGGAGTCCTTCAGGCAACAAAAAAAGAAAACCCTGTTCTACAGGCCCGACCGACCCAGATTTTACAAGAATTGGGAAACAAATTTTTCCTGTATAAATGAATGCTGACCCAGATTTTGAAAATATCAGGAACAATTTTTTTTTTTTTTTCTCCTAATTGCAAAATCAACAGATTTTGGTGATTTTTTGTGTCATTTTGTAAAAAAAAAAAAAAAAAAGCCAGACCAACCGACCCTACTTGAAAGGTCCGTCCTCCCGTAGAACAGGGTTTTTTTCATCGCCTAAACATTTGGGCACAATTGAAGCTTAAATTAAATTGGAACAATTACATAAAGCCGTTGCAAAAAAAATTGCATTTTTGGGTAAAAATACAAATTTTAATAAAAAGTGCATTTTGACCATAAAATACTCACATTTAATGGGAAATTATGATTTTAATTTGTTAATGATTATATGTTATATACTATGGTGAATACATAATGGTAAAAAATAATGCTCATAAAAGCCATTGCAAAAAATCACATTTTTGGGAAAAAATGCAATTTTCAAAGAAAAGTGCATTTTTGACCATTAAATACTCACATTTAATGGGAAATTGTGGTTTTCATTTCTTAATGATTATATGTTATATACTATAGTGAATATATATGGTAAAAATTAATGCTCAAATGAAATTGGAACAATTATATAAAGCCATTGCAAAAAATCACATTTTTGGGTAAAAATGCAATTTTTAAGGAAAAGTGCATTTTTGACCATTAAATACTCACATTTAATGGGAAATTATGATTTAAATTTGTTAATGATTATATTTTATATACTATAGTGAATACATATGGTAAAAATTAAAGCTCAAATGAAATTGGAACAATTATATACAGCCATTGCAAAAAATCACATTTTTGGGTTAAAATGCCATTTTTGTAATAATTAGTGATTTTAGCCCATAATTTTCAGCATTTGAGGGTCACCTTGCTTAAATTTTTCCTACTGATAATGTTAACAACATCAGAAAGGGTAGATATGATCACATCAAGTGTTAAAAAAAAATAAAAGAACAATGGTTTTAGACATTTAAAAAAACACATTTTTGGGTAAAAATCAGAAATATAGGACAAAATGAGGAAAATGTCATGTTTAGCCTCAATTTTGTACCATTTTGCCAAATAAATGAACCCTGTAATTGATATATATTGATTAATAGTAATATGAAAACTCTGAAAAGTATAATTACAGGATCTGTTTACATATCTTTACTGTAATAGATTAATTCAAATGTTGTACATTGTTCTCTGTAAAAACTGTAAATATCATTATTTTTAATTAAAAGTGCTATTTTCACATTAAATTTCAGCTACCTGTGTGTACTTGTGATAAATCTTTTTCTTTTGTCTTGTTGAATCTATTAGAAACTGCTGCTGTAGGAAAAATGAGGGTCATAGTTGCTTTCATCTTTGAGATAAATGCATTTTAGAAATAGGATTTTTGGGAAAAAATGCATTTTATGCTTAAAACAGTCATAAAAGGCCTTTAATTACACCAATTTTATCATTTTTAAGTCTCGAATCAATGTTGTCTGGATTGGAATTTCTTATATGCATGGTATACTACCAATTTATAAGAAAAAGTGTGAAAAATAATACAAACAGTAAAAAGTCTTGGCCTCTGAAATTGAATGTTTTAGAAATCCACTGTTTTTATCAAAAATCATAAAATTGGCATAATTTCACCAAATATGAAAATTTTGGATTTTTTTCTTTTTTTATCGTTAAATGGCATTGTAAGACAAATTTAAGTTCAAAAATGTTTTCTTTCAAATACCTGTCTTGACCTTCAGATGTTTTATAGCCAATATTCACAAAAAACAGTGATTTTGACCCAATATTCTGGCTTAAATACAAAATTTCACTCATCCGAATGAATTTTTCCTTGAAGTGTATATTGTGAAGCTTCACTTTATTGAAAATTGGGACATCATATCCAAGTCATTAAAAAATTATAACCACCTGAAAAAGCACATTTTCACAATATCACCATATTCGTATATGGGCCTCCCTATAAATTAATCAAATATCCAAAGCTAACGCTAAAAATGGCGCCTCCTCCTAATGTCTTTAAAAGTATTTCACATTAGAGTTAGTTTGCCTTCAAGATACACACTTCCAGGCTCAAAACAAAAGTCAGGCATATCTACACATAAAAACACTCGCATCGAGGGGCACACATCCCCACGCGCACACACCTAACATACACCCCTTACAACTAAAGACTAACTAATGTGTATTTCTATTTGAAGCGGCGCTACGCAACGCCTGAAAATATACATTCTTAGTCCCTCTTTTAGCATAGTGCGCCTCTTGTTTTAGATTTACGTTAAACCTCATCCTGGAGGTAAATGACTGGCAATAATTGATTTCCCGTGAATACGCTGCTACAGAATAAACAGCTGAATGCCAAGGAGAGAATGTGTATCAAAACTTATATATTACATGTATCTATTTCCCCCAGGATGAAAGTACTATGTATTATAGTTATAGGTCCATAACGACACCTTTTCCCATCTTGCGGTTACATAATATATGATTGTGCCCAGCAATTAAAAGGGCATTTCGAGATCCACAGCATCATCCACCCACTTTTCTTTTAAAAAGTTGAGATTTTTATATCACTGGAAACCTCTGGCTACATAATGTAAAATGTACAAAAAAATTCTTGAAGATTAATTCGTTTAGCAAAGATATCGTGAAATTTGAATTTCGTTCTGGTATACCAGAACGAAATTACAACTCATTGTCTATGGAGCAGTACACATAATCACGCATAACTCGCAAACGCAAAATCGGAATCAACTGAAATTTTCGTGGATATCTACTGAAAATGTCGTAAGAGGGTGCTAGGATCACGAAATACTCCTTTAATGATTTATTGAAACCTCTCATCAATAAAATGTTCCACTACGGTCTTTTGCAGGATTCGCTAGGCCTATATACAAATTGACCCTTCGCATTTGAGCCTGTTGTTAATGTTATAATGCAATTTTTGGAACAGCATTTACAACACATTACTATTTACAGTGCCGCCGAGAGCCATTACGGGCCACTAAAACACTGGTCAGTAACCAAACAGTTGTTCAACTGACACAACAGCAACATGCATTGACATGGAACAGCTTCCTGGAACAGCCCAGTAATTGGCACCCAACACGAGAAATCTGTGAGTAGATGGAATAGTCTTGAAGAAAGTGTGTGAAAAGCAGAAGCAGTCCGTTCCACACTATTCCACTTACTCTGTGGATATTATCTCCTGTGTAAGAATCTTGTACGCATTCTCATAGATATCTTTCGCCTGTGAATGTGGTCCCGGAAGCTGTTTTTTAGTGCATTCAGTGTTTGCAGTGCATTTTACTGTCAGTCAACATTAATAGGTAAATTTTCACGGGGAAAATTTCTGGACACGTGACCAATGCGTATCAATGTGAGTGTAACCTCGAGCCTGATCTCTGACCCCCGGCGGTGACCTCGCTATTCAAGTCTTAGTAATTTTGAATTGGAATTGTATTTCTGACCGCAATTTTGATGGAAATTTGTGCATTGCAAATTTATTGAATATTATGTTTTAATTTTTTCACAATATCATCAAAACGTAATTTTAAAAATAGGCCTATCTATCTACGGAAAAAAATATTTATCTACGGAAACTCTTACCATAACATTATTAACTTGCGACAAGTAACTTATTTTGCCTCAAAGGAAGAATTCGTCCTATTCAAATACATTGGAAGAACACCCGCTGTGCTCGGGGTCACATTCCATAATGCTAATATGTCTGCGCCCATGGGTGTCACGTTTCCAGAAAATTTTCCCGTGAAAATTTACCTATTAATTCTGACTGACTGTTGTGTTAGTTGGACAACTGCTTGGTTACTGACATATCTGCAATCTCACAGATTTCTTTTGCTGGGTTCCAATTATTCGCCTGTGAATGTGGTCCCGGAAGCTGTTCCGTGTTAGTGCATTTTACTGTTGTGTCAGTTGAACAACTTCTTGGTTGCTGACATGTGCTTAGAGTAGAGGATTGAAGTAATCCTGTGTGTATTTTTTGGTTTTTGGTTTGTTTTTTGGTGGTAACCCATATCAAAAAATGAGACATTTTTCGGATAACTTCCCGATAGTCACCGGGTAGACACCGGCAAATTTCACATGCAAATTAGATAGGTAGCGGGTGACTACCCGATAAATTTTTGGGAAACAATAGTGGATACCTTTCAGGTAATAGGTACCGGATGACTACCCGATGACTGTTTTGGGAAACTAGCGGGTAACCACCCGATGACTTTTTTTGGGAACCAGCGGATAACTACCCGATAACTTTTCGGGGACCTAGCGGATAACTTTTGGTGACGATATACCTGGTGACCTCTTTGGAGACTTCCTGTTGACCTTTTGGGGAATGCAGAAATACAAATTCATGAGTATGCACAAATTTATTAGGCAATTTAGCTTATTATTGAATTGTATAGTTTTTGGAGAAATACAACTTTGCAGTCATGGCAGTTGAGCTTGTGCTATCTTGCTATAAGAAACTTGAAAGTGTACAGTGTAATTATTGTAGTTATCGTACAAAAATATTCTTCTGATTTAAATTCCAATTAATGTACAACCAAATTGACATCAGCATATAAACATGTATACAGTACCTAAGTGTGATCACATCACTGACACAGCCTATAATTTCTATATCAAATATTATAATTTATTTACAACAAATAGCTTAACATAAAGCTTATAAGTTAATTGACACATTAGCTGATGATTAGTAATTTAATTGACATTAATTTACTGTCAAAATCATGTATGATTTACTAGAAAAGATATAAACTAAACATTCAAATGTGTCATATATTAGGTACATTGTGTATAAAAACTGCATCAATACAAATCATTTCATACAAATTTTCCTACCTGCATTGTCATATGAAATCAAGCATTCAATGCTTTATAATTCCTACAGCATGTTCCAGATTAATTATTAAACATCTTGTAATGTCCTACATGTAAATCCATACATTTTGGACCACAAATAACTTGAATATTCTGCACAAATATATTCCAACTGCCAACAGCTAGCTACTCCATTTTGAATTCATACAGTGACCTTAATTTGACCATATACCCACCCACGCATTCTTAATGCTATTTTCAAGGTCAAATTAAAAGCGGATAACCACCGGGTAACTCCTGCAAAGAATATAAGTTTCTGGGAACCTTCTGGGTAACTCATTTGAAATATTTGAGTTTTTGGGAGACTTCCGGGTGTCTACCCGAAAACTTTTGGATAACTTAATTAGGTATCCGCAAGGTATCCGCTAGCGGGCACTTTCGGATAACTCTAGAAAAGGTACCCGAAAGGTTTCTGATAACCACCGAATGGTCATCGGGTAGTCACCGGGAAACTTTTCTTTTTGCTATGGGAAATAACCCATGCTCAGAATGACTATTATGTGACCGGGACATCGAGTCACTGGCCTGTTATAAATGGATAAGATTTCGTTAGCATCACTGTCAAATTAGTAGGCCTACACGTAGAGGCGAGTCACGTCACCAGGAGTCAAATCATTTCATTTGTCTTATCCCAAGGTTTCAATCTGAAATTCAAAAACACTTTTGTGAGAACGTTTCCAACGCCTGGTCTGACCAAAAAAACCGCTGAAACTAGAATTACGCGGTTCGTAATTATGGTGCCCCCACATAAAGGTGTGTAATAAATAACAAAGATTTGTACAAATCATATTCAATATGCACTATATCCTATCATAATACCAAGAAGTTGATCGGTTATTGTGTTTAGGCTGCAGAGTGGATTTATGAAAATGTAGGCGAAATATGCAAATTAGCTCATTAATATTTAAAAATATGCAAATAACATGACGCCTAAGTTTGAAGTCGATCGGTTATTATGTTTAAGCTGCAGAGTGGATTAATGAAATGTAGGCAGGATCAAACAAGGCAGTTCTCGAACCACGAGTCACTCCTGCTTTTGCGACCGCCTGCTTTCGTGATTACTTTTGGTAGAAGTAAATGAACCTGCAACAGCCCATGGTGATATGCCTGTTCAATTTGAGCTTGATCGGACCAATATTGAAATTTGACCTTTGACCCCTAAATTTTGGTTGTTCTCTGCAGGGCACGATTAGCTGGCTGATGATGACTGTACCCACCAATTCTCATGCCCATCCGACAGTTTTTACTAATTTGACCTCAGATAATTGACCTTCCAAAAATTTGTCTCTAAAAATGTTGACTGTACCCATCAAGTTTCATGCCCATATGATAGTTTTTACTAATTTGACCTCAGATGACCCATGGGTGACCTCAGATGACCCTGAAATGTCCTTCGAAAATGTTGACTGTACCCACCACGTTTCATGCCCATACGACAATTTTTTAATAATTTAACCTCAGATGACCCCCTGGGTGACCCCGGATAATCCCAAAATGACCTTCCAAAGATTTGACTCTAAATGTTGACTGTACCCACCAAGATTCATACCCATTCAATAGTTTTTAGTAAGTTCACCTCAATGACCCCTCAATCACTCAATCACCTCAATGACCCCTGGATGACCTCGGATTATCTTGAAATGACCTTCTAAATGTTGACTTGACCCACCAAGTTTCATGCCCATACAACAAATTTTAGTAATTTGACCTCAGATGATCCCTGGGTGACCTTGGATGACCCCGAAATGACCTTCTAAAATCGTTTGCTCTAAATATTGACTGTACCCACTAAGTTTCATGCCCATACAACGTTTTTAGTAATTTGGCCTCATATCACCCCTGGGATTACCTCGAAATGACCTTCCGAAAATTTGACTCTAAATGTTGACTGTACCCACCATGTTATATGCCTATACGACAGTTGTAAGTAATTTAACCTGATGACCCCTGGGTGACCTTGCATGACCCCGAAATCAACTTTGAAATATTTGGCTCTAAATGTTGACTCTTACCCACGTTTCATGCCCATACGACAGTTTTTAGTAATTTGACCTCAGATGACCTCTTGGTGACCTTGGATGACCCGAAATTTCATGCCCATACGTCAATTTTCAGTAATTTGACCTCAGATGATCCCTGGGTGACCTTGGATCACCTCTACCTTCAGAAAATTTAAATATATATGTTGAATGGACCCAACAAATTTCATGTCCATACAACAGTTTTTAGTAATTGGTGACTTGAATGACCCCGAAATGACCTTCCGAAAATTTGACTCTAAATGTTGACAGTACCCACCAAGTTTCGTGCCCATACGAGTTTTTAGTAATTTGACCTCAGATGACCTCGAATCACCTTGACCCACTAACCGATACAAACTTGTTCTGTCTGGGGTCAAGATGCACCCACCACCACGAATTTCTAAACAACGGTTCCTATGCTCACGATGATTAAAATTTTGATATCAAATTTGGTATCACCCTTCGAAGAAAAGTGTATAGAAAATTATTATATAAATTATTTTGCCATAAACTCAACAGACTCTGATCAAATGGGGATGGAACTAGTGGCGACTTTTTAATTTGGCTGTGTTTATTTCGGCTATAATCAGGTTTAAGGCAAGTTAAAATTTACCCTGCATTTCTTCAGTCCAGGCTAAGCGCAGTCTTAGTGCAGACTTGCGTTTCTGGTAAGGGGCTGTGCAATAATTATGAGCCCTGGGGAAGGGTAAAATTGGGGGGGCAAGAAATTTTGGCAAGCCGAAAGGGGGGCAAGCAATTTTGGCGAGCCGTTCGGAAATTTTACCCCCCCCGGGCTCATAATTATTGCACAGCCCCTAAGGGGTACTGCTCACATTGATAAGGTTTATCTTTGGAGTGAGTTTGGATGCGTCTAGTGACATCTCTACTATCTGCCAAACATTTCTCACAATATGTACACTGATAAGGTTTCTTATGAGATCTGATGTGCTTTTAGAGATGACTACTTCATCCATGCATTGCTCACATTGTTAGGGTTTCTCTTTGGTGTGAGTTCTAATGTGTTTGGTGAGTTCAGTACTTCTTGAAAAATATTTCTCACAATATTCACACTGATAAGGTTTCTCTTCAGTGTGAGTTCTGATGTGTCTTCTGAGGTGACTACTTCGCATAAAGCATGTATGACATTGCTCACACTGATACAGTTTTTGTTTCTCTTTGGTGTGAGTTCTGATGTGTTCTTTTAGAGTATCGTTCTGTGCAAAGCATTTGTGACACTGCTCACACTGATAGGGTTTCTCTTTGGTGTGAGTTCTGTTGTGTCTTTTGAGAGTACCTTTTTGTGCAAAGCTTTTATGACAATGCTCACACTGATATGGTTTCTCTTTGGTGTGAATTCGGATGTGTTCTTTGAGGGTACATTTTTGAGTAAAGCATTTATGACACTGCTCACACTGATACGGTTTCTGAAACTCTTTGATGTGAGTTTTGACGTGTCTTTTGAGAGTACTACTTCGAGTAAAGTATTTTTGACAATAATCACACTGATATGGTTTCTCTTTGGTGTGAGTTCTGATGTGTTCTTTGAGAGAATTTGCTAGTGCAAAGCATTTATGACACTGTTCACATTGATAAGGTTTCTCTTTGGTGTGAATTCTGATGTGTCTAGTGAGATCGCTACTTTCTTTAAAACATTTCTCACAATATTCACACTGATAAGCTCTCTCTTTGGTGTGAGTTCTACGTATGTGTTTTTTGAGACAACTGCTTGATAAAAAGCATTTCAGACAATGCTCACACTGATGGGATTTCTCTTCGGTATAAGTTTTGGTGTGTTCTTTGAGACCACCTGTTTGTGCAAAGCATTTTTGACAATATTCACATTGATTTGTGGTGTGAGTTCTGATGTACTTCTTAAGATTAGCAGAATATGCATCACTCTTTTGACGATACTCAGAGACATTCAAGTTCTTCCGTCCACCATGTTTTCCACAGGAAGGACATCTTGTGTTTCTTTGAGCATGTACATATTTCAACCTATGTCTCTTAACATGAGAATTAAATTTGTCCAAAGAATAAAAGTAAATTCTACAAAATATACAAGAAAATGGTGAAAATTGTATCACTTTCATTGTTCCAATTTATTTATATAGTGATTGATGTAAATTAAGGTGTCAATCATACATGCAACATGAGAAGACGAACGCAAGTCACAACTTTGGAATCGATGGATGTTTGTCCAGCAGTGAAGCAGCAAATAGGACCAGATGACTTCTGAATTGGCTTCCAGTTGTAACTTATACTAGAATGCACCACATTATCTGAAATGATGAAAAACATTATTCAATATCAATGGTAATCTAGCTGTCCAATTTTAAAACTTTTCCTAAATTTGCAAATTTGCATGTTTTTTTGTTATCAGGTTTCAAACTTGTTTGGCTGGTAATCATTAATCTGTTGGAAAGTTGGTATCCATAGAATGCAGGCAGTAACTGGTAGTCTAAACAGTCCAATAATCATGATCAAAGGGGGCGGAGTTGACCAAGAAAACAACCTATAAATATTTGAAAATTGCAGCCAATTTGAACGAAATCGCTGAAATATTGTCATTTTAAGCAAGTTCCATTCAGTGATATCAGGGAAAAGTGTGAAAAAAATATAATTGTTTAAATTGCTTAAAGTGAAGGATAAGTCATTCAAACCTGGGCATTCAAACTGTCATTTGGTATTTTTGAAATGAAACATTTATCAAAAAACAAACAAAAAAACCGGCAGTATTGATGGAATTGAAGCCCCGTTCAAATACATGTAGCTAATAGTAATACTGTCAGTACAGATCCATATAAAATACCGTATTTGGCCACGCGTTTTGAACTGGTAGATTTTCGTGTGACATGAAAAGTTCACTTTTTCAGCGTCGAGAAATGCGCCAATTTTCCTTCGTAATTAATTATTTCTGTTCCTATGCTACCACAGGAAAAGTATACATATTCTGAGAGGAAATTTCACAAGGAATCCAAAAATGACATCGTATTTTTTATGGGGGGGGGGGGGGTATATTGGTTAGGGAGATCTTGCAAGAAGAAGGTGAGATTTTTCATGAAAATTTTTCTTAATTTTGTGTTAACTTTTTGTTTTTGGTCTTGTGTCACAACCTGGGGTACCTTTGTGTTACATAGTAAAAAAATTGAATGGTTCAAACATTTTACGTACACATCTCATTTGAAGTGGTTCATCCTCCTGAGCATTTTGACACCTTTTTATGGAAATCGGTTAAAAATGAGAGAGTGAGGGCAAAAACAATCAAAAAGTAGGGAGGATGTAACCCCACCTCTTTTTTCCACATTTACAATCATTTTGAGCAAGTATTGGTCTTTTAAATGATCTTCTGTATTTATTTACTTGGTTTAGATGTCTGTGAGTCCATTTAGACATTTTTTACTAGATTCAAATTTTTAATGGGGGTTTTAAATCAAATTTACGATATGAATCCCTCCCCCTAATCCTCCTCCCCCTAATCCTCAGCCACCCTTGGCACATTTCATGTTGGATGACCCCGAAATGACCTTCTAAAATCGTTTGCTCTAAATATTGACTGTACCCACTAAGTTTCATGCCCATACAACGTTTTTAGTAATTTGGCCTCAGATCACCCCTGGGATTGCCTCGAAATGACCTTCCGAAAATTTGACTCTAAATGTTGACTGTAACCACCATGTTATATGCCTATACGACAGTTGTAATTTAACCTGATGACCCCTGGGTGACCTTGGATGACCCCGAAATCAACTTTGAAATATTTGGCTCTAAATGTTGACTCTTACCCAAGTTTCATGCCCATACGACAGTTTTTAGTAATTTGACCTCAGATGACCTCTTGGTGACCTTGGATGACCCGAAATTTCATGCCCATACGTCAATTTTCAGTAATTTGACCTCAGGTGATCCCTGGGTGACCTTGGATCACCTCTACCTTCAGAAAATTTAAATATATAATTATGTTGAATGGACCCAACAAATTTCATGTCCATACAACAGTTTTTAGTAATTGGTGACTTGAATGACCCCGAAATGACCTTCCGAAAATTTGACTCTAAATGTTGACAGTACCCACCAAGTTTCGTGCCCATACGAGTTTTTAGTAATTTGACCTCAGATGACCTCGAATCACCTTGACCCACTAACCGATACAAACTTGTTCTGTCTGGGGTCAAGATGCACCCACCCACCACGAATTTCTAAACAACGGTTCCTATGCTCACGATGATTAAAATTTTGATATCAAATTTGGTATCACCCTTCGAAGAAAAGTGTATAGAAAATTATTATATAAATTATTTTGCCATAAACTCAACAGACTCTGATCAAATGGGGATGGAACTAGTGGCGACTTTTTAATTTGGCTGTGTTTATTTCGGCTATAATCAGGTTTAAGGCAAGTTAAAAATTTACCCTGCATTTCTTCAGTCCAGGCTATGCGCAGGCTTAGTGCAGACTTGCGTTTCTGGTAAGGGGCTGTGCAATAATTATGAGCCCTGGGGGAAGGGTAAAATTGGGGGGGGGCAAGAAATTTTTGGCAAGCCGAAAGGGGGGGCAAGCAATTTTGGCCAGCCGAGAGTGGGGGCAAGAGATTTTTGGCACACATTCGTGGGGCGCGTTTTTAAATAAAAATTTGGCATGTGCAAGGGGGGGGGCAAAGATTTTTTGGCGGGTCGAGAGGGGGGCAAGTGATTTTTGGCAGACCGAGAGGGGGGGCAAGCAATTTTTGGCGAGCCGTTCGGAAATTTTCCCCCCCCCCCCCCGGGGGCTCATAATTATTGCACAGCCCCTAAGGGGTACTGCTCACATTGATAAGGTTTATCTTTGGAGTGAGTTTGGATGCGTCTATAGTGACATCTCTACTATCTGCCAAACATTTCTCACAATATGTACACTGATAAGGTTTCTTATGAGATCTGATGTGCTTTTTGAGATGACTACTTCATCCATGCATTGCTCACACTGTTAGGGTTTCTCTTTGGTGTGAGTTCTAATGTGTTTGGTGAGTTCAGTACTTCTTGAAAAATATTTCTCACAATATTCGCACTGATAAGGTTTCTCTTCAGTGTGAGTTCTGATGTGTCTTCTGAGGTGACTACTTCGCATAAAGCATGTATGACATTGCTCACACTGATACAGTTTCTGTTTCTCTTTGGTGTGAGTTCTGATGTGTTCTTTTAGAGTATCGTTCTGTGCAAAGCATTTGTGACACTGCTCACACTGATAGGGTTTCTCTTTGGTGTGAGTTCTGTTGTGTCTTTTGAGAGTACCTTTTTGCGCAAAGCTTTTATGACAATGCTCACACTGATATGGTTTCTCTTTGGTGTGAATTCGGATGTGTTCTTTGAGGGTACATTTTTGAGTAAAGCATTTATGACACTGCTCACACTGATAGGGTTTCTGAAACTCTTTGATGTGAGTTTTGATGTGTCTTTTGAGAGTACTACTTCGAGTAAAGTATTTTTGACAATAATCACACTGATATGGTTTCTCTTTGGTGTGAGTTCTGATGTGTTCTTTGAGAGAATTTGCTAGTGCAAAGCATTTATGACACTGTTCACATTGATAAGGTTTCTCTTTGGTGTGAGTTCTGATGTGTCTAGTGAGATCGCTACTTTCTTTAAAACATTTCTCACAATATTCACACTGATAAGCTCTCTCTTTGGTGTGAGTTCTACGTATGTGTTTTTTGAGACAATTGCTTGATGAAAAGCATTTCAGACAATGCTCACACTGATGGGATTTCTCTTTGGTAGAAGTTTTGGTGTGTTCTTTGAGACCACCTGTTTGTGCGAAGCATTTTTGACAATATTCACATTGATTTGTGGTGTGAGTTCTGATGTACTTCTTAAGATTAGCAGAATATGCATCACTCTTTTGACGATACTCAGAGACATTCAAGTTTTTCCGTCCACCATGTTTTCCACAGGAAGGACATCTTGTGTTTCTTTGAGCATGTACATATTTCAACCTATGTCTCTTAACATGAGAATTAAATTTGTCCAAAGAATAAAAGTAAATTCTACAAAATATACAAGAAAATGGTGAAAATTGTATCACTTTCATTGTTCCAATTTATTTATATAGTGATGTAAATTAAGGTGTCAATCATACATGCAACATGAGAAGACGAACGCAAGCCACAACTTTGGAATCGATGGATGTTTGTCCAGCAGTGAAGCAGCAAATAGGACCAGATGACTTCTGAATTGGCTTCCAGTTGTAACTTATACTAGAATGCACCACATTATCTGAAATGATGAAAACATTATTCAATATCAATGGTAATCTAGCTGTCCAATTTTAAAACTTTTCCTAAATTAGCAAATTTGCATGTTTTTTTGTTATCAGGTTTCAAACTTGTTTGGCTGTTGGAAAGTTGGTATCCATAGAATGTAGGCAGTAACTGGCAGTCTAAACAGTCCAATAATCATGATCAAAGGGGGCGGAGTTGACCAAGAAAACAACCTATAAATATTTGAAAATTGCAGCCAATTTGAACGAAATCGCTGAAATATTGTCATTTTAAGCAAGTTCCATTCAGTGATCTCAGGGAAAAGTGTGAAAAAAATATAATTGTTTAAATTGCTTAAAGTGAAGGATAAGTCATTCAAACCTGGGCATTCAAACTGTCATTTGGTATTTTTGAAATGAAACATTTATCAAAAAACCCCAAAAAAAACCCGGCAGTATTGATGGAATTGAAGCCCCGTTCAAATACATGTAGCTAATAGTAATACTGTCAGTACAGATCCATATAAAATACCGTATTTGGCCACGCGTTTTGAACTGGTAGATTTTCGTGTGACATGAAAAGTTCACTTATTCAGCGTCGAGAAATGCGCCAATTTTCCTTCGTAATTAATTATTTCTGTTCCTATGCTACCATAGGAAAAGTATACATATTCTGAGAGGAAATTTCACAAGGAATCCAAAAATGACATTGTATTTTTATGGGGGGGGGTAATGGTTAGGGAGATCTTGCAAGAAGAAGGTGAGATTTTTCATGAAAATTTTTCTTAATTTTGTGTTAACTTTTTGTTTTTGGTCTTATGTCACAACCTGGGGTACCTTTGTGTTACATAGTAAAAAAATTGAATGGTTCAAACATTTTACGTACACATCTCATTTGAAGTGGTTCATCCTCCTGAGCATTTTGACACCTTTTTTATGGAAATCGGTTAAAAAATGAGAGAGCATGAGGGCAAAAACAATCAAAAAGTAGGGAGGATGTAACCCCACCTCTTTTTTCCACATTTACAATCATTTTGAGCAAGTATTGGTCTTTTAAATGATCTTCTGTATTTATTTACTTGGTTTAGATGTCTGTGAGTCCATTTAGACATTTTTTTACTAGATTCAAATTTTTAATGGGGGTTTTAAATCAAATTTACGATATGAATCCTCCCCTAATCCTCCTCCCCTAATCCTCAGCCACCCTTGGCACATTTCATGGCAAACGTCATAAGAAAATAATTAAAACATATTTTTAAACGGGATAAAAACATGAGTAATCTAGAATAAATTAGTCTCAATTTTTAAGACCTAATTGAATCTTCTAAGTGAAGGAATACTCAAGAGACAGTGTTTTGAAATCCAAGCTGCATATCAAAATGTAACAAAGCCACCTTTTGGGTACCCCAGTATATAACATAGGATCTTTTATCTTATACCCCCACATCAAAGAGAACATTATATTTGAGCTCTACAGTGCTTAAGGGGGTACTACACCCCTGGCCAATTTGTGCCTATTTTTGCATTTTTCTCAAAAATTATAGCGCATTTGTGACAAGTAAGATATGTATATTATAGGGGCAAGGACTACAACTACTGCACTGAAAATTCAGCGACTCAAGGCAAGTAGTTATTGATTTATTGATCAAATATTGGTTTTCCCTCATTTTTGACTGTAACTCCACAACTGTTGTCTGTGTCGAAATAAAATTTCTAGTGCAGCAGTTGTAGTCCTTGCCCCTATCTTGTACATATCTTGTCACCAATGTGCTATAATTTTTGAGAAAAATGCAAAAATAGGGTTAAAATTGGGCAGGGGTGTAGTACCCCCTTAAGCTTTCACAAAATGTATACTTTTACTATGCTACCTGCTATAGCAAAGTCAAACAATGACTTAGCATCACTAATTGACACGTTCAGGTCAGTTATGACAGCTCGCCTGGCTTCAGTTTTATAAAAAAAACACCTGCTGCGGCATCCACTTCGCCTTTGCCATGGCCACTTGCAGTGTAATTCGCGATGCGTTTTACTTTTAAATTATCCTCAATACGGCTAATGTCCCCAAAAGAATGTTTGCTCTTGTATTGAGCGCCGCAACCATCGGTTCGTTGATGAAGTGTTTTAATGTTACACCCCATCTCTTCAAGAGATGGCATATTAATATGGTATTTAAGACAGCAGTCTACAAAGTGGTAATCATGTTGTAGATCGTCTGATATGAGCAACCAGTGTTCTCTCAAATGGGTATCCTCAGTATTATCTACATAGAGGAACGCCACAAAACATAAAAAAATTGAGACAAAATAACAAATTCGTACCTCTTTGCTAGACACGCAGATGCATGACTGCAGATATTATGGATAGCCTTGCAAGTTAAATCAGGCAACCCATCACCCAAATAATTTTTTCACTAAACTTAATAATTGGTCAAAGCACACTTAATTGTTCGCATTCACACTAAGTCATTCATTGATATATTTAATCATGCAATTGGTAATGTCCATTAATTAGCCATTGTAATTCGACCCGACCAATGCATTAGTAAATCAGTGTGATCTAAATTAGTCAACGAGCTAAATTAATAATACTAAATTAGTAATATCAAACTTTTAATTAGTTACTGCATAATCACTCAGAGAGTCATTCAGTGATGGACTAATCTTTTATGTGTGTATTACTAATTTATATTGTGGTATGACTAACTAAATCTTAACAGTGTAGGACACAATGTATATACTATCATTCTCTTTTGTGTAGATGGAGAAAAAAGTTTTGATCGATAAAGTTAAAATTACATACTATTTTTGAACACCCTGTATCTCAGTTAGGGGACATAACTCATCAATGCCGGTTTGCCCTTTTGAAAGCCTGCAATGTTCTTAGCACAATGTTTTAACAGAAAAGTATTTTTCGACGAGGGAGCTATCCCTGAAATTATCAGGTCATGCATAGCATTGGTAGGGTTTCACAATGCTAGGATTTCTTTGGTGTGACCTCTGATGTGTTTTTTGAAAGTACGGTTTCTTGCAAAGCATTTTTGACAATTACTCACATTGCTAGGGTTTCTCTTTTGTGGCGAGTTCCGATGTCTTTTGAGATTACCACTTTGTGCAAAGCATGCATGACAATAATCACACTGATAGGGTTGCTCTTTGGTGTGAGTTCTTATGTGTTCTTTGACAGTAAAGCATGTATGACAATGCTGTGTAAAGCATGTATGACAATGCTCACACTGATACGGTTTCTCATTGGTGTGAGTTCTGATGTGCTTTATGAGATTACTACTTTGCGCAAAGCATTTCTGACAATACTCACACTGATAGGATTTCTCTTTGGTATGAGTTTTGATGTGTACGTTGAGAGCACTTTTTTGTGCAAAGCATTTATGACACTGCTCACATTCATAGGGTTTCTCTTTGGTGTGAGTTCTGAGATGTAGTTTGAGAGTGACTTTTTGTGCAAAACATTTTTGACAATAGTCGCAATGATATGGTTTCCTTTGACGTGAGTTCTGATGTATTTTTTAAGATTATCAGAATATGTAGCACTCTTTTGACAATACTCGCAGACATTCAAGTTCTTCCTTCCACCATGTTTTCCACAGCATACACATCTCGTGTTCCTTTGAGCACATACATATTTCAACCGATGTCTCTTGTGATTTCAATTTGTCCAAAGAATAAAGGTAAATTCCACAAAATATACAAGTATAGGGCGAAAAATATTTCACTTTCATTGTTCCAATTTACAGAGATTAAGGTGTTATCATACGCATGAGAAGACACAGGTCCGAGCTTTGGATTTATTCTGCGTTTCTAAGAATCCATCACGGAAAGGAGAAGCTTTTCCAGCAGTGAAGCAGCAAACAAGATCAGACGACTTCTGCATTGGCTTCCAGTTGTAACTTATGCTAGAATTATGCACCAAATTATCTGAAATGATGATAAACATTATTCAATAGCAATGGTTATATCTATAATCTGTCCAATTTTTCCCAAATGTGCATATTTTTATGAGGTTTCAAACTTCTGTGGAAATTATTATTCTGCTAGAAGTTTTGTATCAATAGAATGTCAGGAGTCTTTACTACGGTAACCAAATAATCACGATCAAGACTATCATCAATGGCTGTTGACCAAGAAAACAACTTTATTTGAAAATTGCTGACAATTTCAACAAATCGCTGAAATATTGTCATTTTAAGCAATTAATTTCATATACTTTATGATATAGAGCCCAGAGGACTAGGGCTGAAACCTGTATGGAGGCAACCAGGTAGAGGGCAGAGCAGCACAGCAAACACACTTCAAAAGAACCAAAGACAAACTAAACAACCCTTTTTAGGGCTACCTTTTATTCCAAAAAGAGAAATGACTTATGTTGTCAATAAAAAGAAAGCAAGAAACAATAAAGTAAGAAATATAATAAAACAAAAAGGCATAAAATAACCGAGAAAAGCATACATGACATATTTGCAAGTATAGCAAAAGAAGTCCCATCCCACATCAATTTCGCCAAAATTAATGACACTTAACAAAATCCATAACCCATAAGCCCACCTGTAAAGCCCATTACCTAAAATAAAGTTGTTATTTTGTAAAGTTATCATCGAGGAATGTTTTATATTCATGCATGGTATATGCACTTTTCAATCTTTGAAGTAGCCAAACCTCCTCAGTGGACAGAGTAAAAAACGGATACATTTCTTTAAAAGGGCATATCTTCAAAAGTTATGAGCCGATTGAAATAATTGTTTTGGTTTATTAAAAGCTAACGGGTAAAGGCTTCTTTACATACCAGCATATACTTGATCAACTTTTCTGAAATAGGAGACAAAGAGGGCGCAATGAGGGGCCTCTCTTTTTTGGGACACCCTGTATCACATACCTTGACAACACGCTTTGCTGTGGTAAAAAACAAAGGTCAGATTCCCATACTGTGGGTGCAATGAGCCCTAAACCACTTTTTTAAACATGAAATCATATATCTTATTAACTAAAGAAAAAATATTTGTAAATCATTGAATGCGAAACAGGCATATACATACATTTCTTGTCAAGGTCAACTTCTTGTGCTATCAATAATTACAAAATAATTTTTCATTAGTTAATGAGATATATCATTTCATATTAAAAAGTGCTTTGGGGCTCATTGCACACACATTATGGGGATCTGACATTTGATCTTTAACACAGGAATGCATGTTGTCAAGATATATGATATTATGCAAATTAGAAATTACCAAAATATTTTAATGTAAAAAGTTATTCGTCTATTTAGTCAAGATACATGATACACTGTATTATGCAAAGAAATTGCCCAAAATATTTTTATGTAAGTAATTCGTCCATTTCGCATTTTACAAAAAATGCGAAACAGGCTCATTACACCCAAAGTATAAACACAAGCAAGTTCAAATTGTGCATGCATACATTTCTTGACAAAGTCAACTTCTTAAGCTATCAATGATTAAAAATAATTTTTCATTAGCTATGAGATACATGATTTCATATCAAAAAGTAGTTTGGGGCTCATTGCACCCATATTATGGGGATCTGACCTCTGATCTTTAACACAGGAATCATGTTGTCAAGACACATGATATTATGTAAAGAAATTACCCAAAATATTTTCATGTAAAAAGTTATTCGTCCGTTTTGAATTTTACAAAAATGCGAAACGGGCTCCTTGCACCCTTTAAGTATAAACACTAGCAATTTCAAAGTGTGCATTTCTTTTCAAGGTCAACTTCTTGAGCTATCAATGATTGAAGAAAACTTTCAAATGCTTAATAAATTGAATGTAGGTCATTAAAACACATATGAATAATAACAAATCGTAGCAATCATAAACTGGTTTATGGAGACTTTAAAAATCTGTTTCATTTCATTTCGTTTTGCAAAATACAGTAAGCCTTAAAAATAAGGGTGTCTTTTTTGACACCATGTGTCCGTGCTAAGGGTAGTTAAATCCAATCACTCTTACCCCCACAATCGTACCCTAATATTGGGCTGTGTAAAATGGTTTGAATGCAAATAATTTAGCAAATACAAAAGTAATGTTAGCAAATACAAAAGTAATGTTAGCAAATACAAAAGTAATGTTAGCAAATACAAAAGTAATGTTACCAAGATTGTTTATCTAGGTACAAGTTACATACTACCACAACATAGAATCTTGCTAGGATTTCTTTGGTGTGAACTCGGATGTGTTTTATGAAAATATTATTTCGTGCAAAGCATTTTTGACAATACTTACATTGCAAGGGTTCCTCTTTTGTGGCGAGTTCTGATGTGTCTTTTGAGACTACTACTTTGTGTAAAGCATGCATGACAATAATCACACTGATAGGGTTGCTCTTTGGTGTGAGATCTTATGTGTTCTTTGAGGTTACCTTTGTGTAAAGCATATATGACAATGCTCACACTGATAGGGTTTCTCTTTGGTGTGAGTCTTGATGTGTCTTTTGAGAGTACATTTTTGTGTAAAGCATTTGTGACAATGCTCACACTGATAGGGTTGCTCTTTTGTGTGAGTTCTTATGTGTTCTTTGAGGTTACCTTTATGTGTAAAGCATGTATGACAATGCTCACATTGATAGGGTTTCTCTTTGATGTGAGTTTTGATGTGGTCTTTGAGAGTACATTTTTGTGTAAAGCATTTGTGACAATACTCACACTAATAGGGTTTCTCTTTGGTGTGAGTTTTGATGTGTCTTTTGAGAGTACTACTTCGTGCAAAGCATTTTTGACAATACTCACACTGATAGGGTTTCTCTTTGGTGTGAGTTTTGATGTGTCTTTTGAGAGTACTACTTCGTGCAAAGCATTTTTGACAGTGCTCACACTGATAGGGCTTCTCTTTGGTGTGAGTTCTGATGTGCATTATGAGATTACTACTTTGCGCAAAGCATGTCTGACAATGCTCACACTGATAGGATTTCTCTTTGGTGTGAGTTCTGATGTGTTCTTTGAGATGACTACTTCGTACAAAGCATTTATGACACTGCTCACACTGATATGGTTTCTCTTTGGTGTGAGTTCTGATGTGTTCTGTGAGAGTACCTTTTTGTGCAAAGCATTTCTGACAGTGCTCACACTGATAGGGCTTCTCTTTGGTGTGAGTTCTGATGTGTTCTTTGAGATGACTACTTCGTACAAAGCATTTATGACAATGCTCACATTGATAGGGTTTCTCTTTGGTGTGAGTTCTGAGATGTAGTTTGAGAGTAACTTTTCGTGCAAAACATTTTTGACAATAGTCGCAATGATATGGTTTCCCTTTGACGTCAGTTCTGATGTATTTTTTAAGATTATCAGAATATGCAGCACTCTTTTGACAATACTCGCAGACATTCAAGTTCTTCCTTCCACCATGTTTTCCACAGCATACGCATATTGTGTTTCTTTGAGCACGTACATATCTCAACCGATGTCTCTTAACATGTGATTTCAATTTGTCCAAAGAATAAAGGTAAATTCCACAAAATATACAAGTATACGGCGAAAAATATTTCACTTTCATTGTTCCAATTTATCTACAGAGATTAAGGTGTTATCATACACATAAGAAGACGCATGCAAGTCCGAGCTTTGGATTTATTCTGCATATCAAAGAATCCATGACGGAAAGGAGATGCTTTTCCAGCAGTGAAGCGGCAAACAAGATCAGATGACTTCTGTATTGGCTTCCAGTTGTAACTTATGCTAGAATGCACCAAATTATCTGAAATGATGATAAACATTATTCAATATCAATGGTTGGTTATCTGTCCATTTTTTCCCAAATGTGCATATTTTTTACGAGGTTTCAAACTTCTGTGGAAATTATTATTCTGCTAGAAGTTTTGTATCAATAGAATGTCGGCAGTCTTTACTACGGTAACCAATAATCACGATCAAGACGATCATCAATGGCTGTTGACCAAGAAAACAACTTTATTTAAAAATTGCTGACAATTTCAACAAAATCGCTGAAATATTGTCATTTTAAGCAATTAATTTCATACAAGGCGGTTATACATACATTTCTTGTCAAGGTCAACTTCTTGTGCTATCAATAATTACAAAATAATTTTTCATTAGTTAATGAGATATATCATTTCATATTAAAAAGTGGTTTGGGGCTCATTTTTGGCAGTCAAACCTGCTTCAAATCTGAAACCGTGTCTTACCCATATTTGGCGGTTCTCGGCTGGGCGCGATTACCTGCCCATGTGACAGGTTTTACTAATGTGACCTCAGATGACCCCTGGTGACCCCAAAATGACCTTCCAAAAATTTGGCTCGGAATGTTGACTGTACCCACCAAGTTTCATACCCATACGACAGTTTTTACTAATTTGACCTCAGATGACCCGTGGGTGACCTCGGATGACCCCAAAATGACCTTCCAAAATTTTGGCTCTAAATGTTGTCTGTACCCACCAAGTGTCATGCCCATATGAGTTTTTACTAATTTGACTTCAGATGACCCCTGGGTGACCTCGGATGACCCCAAAATGACCTTCCAAAATGTTGGCTCTAAATGTTGACCGTACCTTCCACGTTTCATGCCCATACGAGTTTTTAGTAATTTGACCTCAGATGACCTCTGGGAGGGGGCCCCGGGGTCAGATGACTTAACGAAGATTAACTTCTTTTTGCCAGGACAGAACTACACCCACCCACCAAGTTTGGGCCCCGTACGACCTACGACGGCCTCACATTAGCAGTCACAGACAGATCTACAGAGAATAGCGTCACATCTTAAGGTCATATCTTGAAATCCTTTTCATAAAAATGAACAAAAATTGCACACAGGATTACTTCAATACTCTACTCTAAACACTGGTCAGTAACCAAACAGTTGTCCAACTGACACAACAGCAAAATGCACTGACACGGAACAGCTTCCGGGAATAATTGGAACCCGGCAAAAGAAAAGAAAACAACTGCTTGGTTATTGACATGTGTTCAGAATAGAGTATTGAAGTTTTCCTGTGTGTACGTACTTTTTGTTCATTTTTATAGACAGGATTTTTATAGACAGGATTTAAGATATGACCTTGTGAAAAATTGTAAGTTTCTTTTTGAGGCCAGTTTAGATACTTTGTGATCACAGTGCTTTGTGATATAGAGCCCAAATACACCTTCCAAACATGCAGCGCTTAGCCTAGTACACCGAAAAAATATTCTGTCCCTGGGCCCGACCGACCAAGATTTAAATTGCATTTTTGGAATCATTTTTTATATTTCCTATAAAATGTCTTGTTAAAATATTAATAAAATACTCTGTAAGAATCTGAAATAAAGTTATAACTTACAAATTTCAACTTGAGTGACAAAAATGCGAAACGGGCTCATTGCCCCCTTAAAGTATAAACACAAGCAATTTCAAAGTTTGCATACATACATTTCTTTTCAAGGTCAACTTCTTGAGCTATCAATGATAGAAAAAAAACTTTTCAAATGCTTGATAATTTAATGTAGGTCATTAAAACACATATGAATAATAACAAATCATAGCAATCATAAACTGGTTTATGGAGACTTTAAAAATCTGTTTCATTTCATGTCACTTTGCAAAATACAGTAAGCCAAGCAAATAAGGGTGTCTTTTTGACACCATGTGTCCGTGCTAAGGGTGGATAAATCCAATCACATTCTTAGCCCCGCAATCTTACGTCATAATAAGATAATCCTGCCCTAATATTGGGCTGTGCAATAATTATGAGCCACCGGGCCCGCCAAAAATAGCTCCCCCCCCTCTCTCTGCCTGCCAAATATTGCTTGCCCCCCAACCTTGCACATGCCAAATTTTTGGGATCCCAATTTGCAAACCTTATATGGTCTAGATATATGATGCGAGCGCAGCGAGTGACAAAAATGCGAAACGGGCTCATTGCCCCCTTAAAGTATAAACACAAGCAATTTCAAAGTTTGCATACATACATTTCTTTTCAAGGTCAACTTCTTGAGCTATCAATGATTGAAAAAAAACTTTTCAAATGCTTGATAATTTAATGTAGGTCATTAAAGCACATATGAATAATAACAAATCATAGCAATCATAAACTGGTTTATGGAGACTTTAAAAATCTGTTTCATTTCATGTCACTTTGCAAAATACAGTAAGCCAAGCAAATAAGGGTGTCTTTTTGACACCATGTGTCCGTGCTAAGGGTGGATAAATCCAATCACATTCTTAGCCCCGCAATCTTACGTCATAATAAGATAATCCTGCCCTAATATTGGGCTGTGCAATAATTATGAGCCACCGGGCCCGCCAAAAATAGCTCCCCCCCCCCCCTCCTCTCTGCCTGCCAAATATTGCTTGCCCCCCAACCTTGCACATGCCAAATTTTTGGGATCCCAATTTGCAAACCTTATATGGTCTAGATATATGATGCGAGCGCAGCGAGTGACAAAAATGCGAAACGGGCTCATTGCCCCCTTAAAGTATAAACACAAGCAATTTCAAAGTTTGCATACATACATTTCTTTTCAAGGTCAACTTCTTGAGCTATCAATGATTGAAAAAAAACTTTTCAAATGCTTGATAATTTAATGTAGGTCATTAAAACACATATGAATAATAACAAATCATAGCAATCATAAACTGGTTTATGGAGACTTTAAAAATCTGTTTCATTTCATGTCACTTTGCAAAATACAGTAAGCCAAGCAAATAAGGGTGTCTTTTTGACACCATGTGTCCGCGTGCTAAGGGTGGATAAATCCAATCACATTCTTACCCCCGCAATCTTACGTCATAATAAGATAATCCTGCCCTAATATTGGGCTGTGCAATAATTATGAGCCACCGGGCCCGCCAAAAATTGCTCCCCCCCCCCTCCTCTCTGCCTGCCAAATATTGCTTGCCCCCCAACCTTGCACATGCCAAATTTTGGGATCCCAATTTGCAAACCTTATATGGTCTAGATATATGATGCGAGCGCAGCGAGCAGTAAAATTTGCATAATTATTGCACAGCCCCTAATGCAGGCCCTAAATGAGAAAAACGTCAGGGAGCCACTTAAAAAGGTCACTAAAACAATATCTATAATAGGATGGTGGTCTTTCCCATGCAGGCTTGGAGCACAATAAGGGTACGTTGCATTTTAATCCACTTGTAACTTTGACCTTGTTAAGGGTATGGTTAACAAACCATTATCCTTGTTAAGGGTCATTTTGAA